>NC_135616.1:30012575-30315606 GCF_053574225.1 Canis aureus
ATTTACTAACATACAGAATAACCCCCAGTGCCCGTCACCCATTCACTCCCACCCCCCGCCCTCCTCCCCTTCCACCACCCCTAGTTCGTTTCCCAGAGTTAGCAGTCTTTACGTTCTGTCTCCCTTTCTGATATTTCCCACACATTTCTTCCCCCTTCCCTTATATTCCCTTTCACTATTATTTATATTCCCCAAATGAATGAGAACATATAGTGTTTGTCCTTCTCCGACTGGCTTACTTCACTCAGCATAATACCCTCCAGTTCCATCCACGTTGAAGCAAATGGTGGGTATTTGTCATTTCTAATAGCTGAGTAATATTCCATTGTATACATAAACCACATCTTCTTTATCCATTCATCTTTCGATGGACACCGAGGCTCCTTCCACAGTTTGGCTATCGTGGCCATTGCTGCTATAAACATCGGGGTGCAGGTGTCCCGGCGTTTCATTGCATTTGTATCTTTGGGGTAAATCCCCAACAGTGCAATTGCTGGGTCGTAGGACAGGTATATTTTTAACTGATTGAGGAACCTCCACACAGTTTTCCAGAGTGGCTGCACCAGTTCACATTCCCACCAACAGTGTATGAGGGTTCCCTTTTCTCCGCATCCTCTCCAACATTTGTTGTTTCCTGCCTTGTTAATTTTCCCCATTCTCACTGGTGTGAGGTGGTATCTCATTGTGGTTTTGATTTGTATTTCCCTGATGGCAAGTGATGCAGAGCATTTTCTCATGTGCATGTTGGCCATGTCTATGTCTTCCTCTGTGAGATTTCTGTTCATGTCTTTTGCCCATTTCATGATTGGATTGTTTGTTTCTTTGGTGTTGAGTTTAAGAAGTTCTTTATAGATCTTGGAAACTAGCCCTTTATCTGATATGTCATTTGCAAATATCTTCTCCCATTCTGTACGTTGTCTTTGAGTTTTGTTGACTGTATCCTTTGCTGTGCAAAAGCTTCTTATCTTGATGAAGTCCATATAGTTCATTTTTGCTTTTGTTTCTTTTGCCTTCGTGGATGTATCTTGCAAGAAGTTACTATGGCCGAGTTCAAAAAGGGTATTGCCTGTGTTCTTCTCTAGGATTTTGATGGAATCTTGTCTCACATTTAGATCTTTCATCCATTTTGAGTTTATCTTTGTGTATGGTGAAAGAGAGTGGTCTAGTTTCATTCTTCTGCATGTGGATGTCCAATTTTCCCAGCACCATTTATTGAAGAGACTGTCTTTCTTCCAATGGATAGTCTTTCCTCCTTTATCGAATATTAGTTGACCATAAAGTTCAGGGTCCACTTCTGGATTCTCTATTCTGTTCCACTGATCTATGTGTCTGTTTTTGTGCCAGTACCACACTGTCTTGATGACCACAGCTTTGTAGTACAACCTGAAATCTGGCATTGTGATGCCCCCAGATATGGTTTTCTTTTTTAAAATTCCCCTGGCTATTCGGGGTCTTTTCTGATTCCACACAAATCTTAAAATAATTTGTTCTAACTCTCTGAAGAAAGTCCATGGTATTTTGATAGGGATTGCATTAAACGTGTATATTGCCCTGGGTAACATTGACATTTTCACAATATTAATTCTGCCAATCCATGAGCATGGAATATTTTTCCATCTCTTTGTGTCTTCCTCAATTTCTTTCAGAAGCGTTCTATAGTTTTGAGGGTATAGATCCTTTACATCTTTGGTTAGGTTTATTCCTAGGTATCTTATGCTTTTGGGTGCAATTGTAAATGGGATTGACTCCTTAATTTCTCTTTCTTCAGTCTCATTGTTAGTGTAGAGAAATGCCACTGACTTCTGGGCATTGATTTTGTATCCTGCCACACTACCGAATTGCTGTATGAGTTCTAGCAATCTTGGGGTGGAGACTTTTGGGTTTTCTATGTAGAGTATCATGTCATCGGCGAAGAGGGAGAGTTTGACTTCTTCTTTGCCAATTTGAATGCCTTTAATGTCTTTTTGTTGTCTGATTGCTGAGGCTAGGACTTCCAGTACTATGTTGAACAGCAGTGGTGAGAGTGGACATCCCTGTCTTGTTCCTGATCTTAGGGGAAAGGCTCCCAGTGCTTCCCCATTGAGAATGATATTTGCTGTGGGCTTTTCATAGATGGCTTTTAAGATGTCGAGGAATGTTCCCTCTATCCCTACACTCTGAAGAGTTTTGATCAGGAATGGATGCTGTATTTTGTCAAATGCTTTCTCTGCATCCAATGAGAGGATCATATGGTTCTTGGTTTTTCTCTTGCTGATATGATGAATCACATTGATTGTTTTACGGGTGTTGAACCAGCCTTGTGTCCCAGGGATAAATCCTACTTGGTCATGGTGAATAATTTTTTTAATGTACTGTTGGATCCTATTGGCCAGTATCTTGTTGAGAATTTTTGCATCCATGTTCATCAGGGATATTGGTCTGTAATTCTCCTTTTTGGTGGGGTCTTTGTCTGGTTTTGGAATTAAGGTGATGCTGGCCTCATAGAACGAATTTGGAAGTACTCCATCTCTTTCTATCTTTCCAAACAGCTTTAGTAGAATAGGTATGGTTTCTTCTTTAAACGTTTGATAAAATTCCCCTGGGAAGCCATCTGGCCCTGGACTCTTGTGTCTTGGGAGGTTTTTGATGACTGCTTCAATTTCCTCCCTGGTTATTGGCCTGTTCAGGTTTTCTATTTCTTCCTGTTCCAATTTTGGTAGTTTGTGGCTTTCCAGGAATGCGTCCATTTCTTCTAGATTGCCTAATTTATTGGCGTATAGCTGTTCATAATATGTTTTTAAAATCGTTTGTATTTCCTTGGTGTTGGTAGTGATCTCTCCTTTTTCATTCATGATTTTATTAATTTGAGTCTTCTCTCTCTTCTTTTTAATAAGGCTGGCTAATGGTTTATCTATCTTGTTCATTCTTTCAAAGAACCAACTCCTGGTTTTGTTGATCTGTTCCACAGTTCTTCTGGTCTCGATTTCATTGAGTTCTGCTCGAATCTTTATTAACTCCCTTCTTCTCTTGGGTGTAGGATCTATTTGCTGTTTTTTCTCTAGCTCCTTTATGTGTAAGGTTAGCTTTTGTATTTGAGTTCTTTCCAGTTTTTGAATGGATGCTTGTATTGCGATGTATTTCCCCCTTAGGACTGCTTTTGCTGCATCCCAAAGATTTTGAATGGTTGTATCTTCATTCTCATTAGTTTCCATGAATCTTTTTAATTCTTCCTTAATTTCCTGGTTGACCCTTTCATCTTTTAGCAGGATGGTCCTTAACCTCCACGTGTTTGAGGTCCTTCCAAACTTCTTGTTGTGATTTAGTTCTAATTTCAAGGCATTATGGTCTGAGAATATGCAGGGGACAATCCCAATCTTTTGGTATCGGTTCAGACCCGATTTGTGACCCAATATGTGGTCTATTCTGGAGAAAGTTCCATGTGCGCTTGAGAAGAATGTGTATTCAGTTGAGTTTGGATGTAAAGTTCTGTAGATATCTGTGAAATCCATCTGGTCCAGTGTATCATTTAAAGCTCTCGTTTCTTTGGAGATGTTGTGCTTAGAAGACCTATCGAGTATAGAAAGAGCTAGATTGAAGTCACCAAGTATAAGTGTATTATTATCTAAGTATTTCTTCACTTTGGTTAATAATTGATTTATATATTTGGCAGCTCCCACATTCGGGGCATATATATTGAGGATTGTTAAGTCCTCTTGTTGAATAGATCCTTGAAGTATGATATAATGTCCCTCTTCATCTCTCACTACAGTCTTTGGGGTAAATTTTAGTTTATCTGATATAAGGATGGCTACCCCTGCTTTCTTTTGAGGACCATTCGAATGGTAAATGGTTCTCCAACCTTTTATTTTCAGGCTGTAGGTGTCCTTCTGTCTAAAATGAGTCTCTTGTAGATAGCAAATAGATGGGTCCTGCTTTTTTATCCAGTCTGAAACCCTGCGCCTTTTGATGGGGTCATTAAGCCCGTTCACATTCAGAGTTACTATTGAGAGATATGAGTTTAGTGTCATCATGATATCTATTCAGTCCTTGTTTTTGTGGACTGTTCCACTGAACTTCTTCTTAAAGGGGAATTTTAAGAGTCCCCCTTAAAATTTCTTGCAGAGCTGGTTTGGAGGTCACATATTCTTTTAGTTGCTGCCTGTCTTGGAAGCTCTTTATCTCTCCTTCCATTTTGAATGAGAGCCTTGCTGGATAAAGTATTCTTGGTTGCATGTTCTTTTCATTTAGGATCCTGAATATATCCTGCCAGCCCTTTCTGGCCTGCCAGGTCTCTGTGGAGAGGTCTGCTGTTACCCTAATACTCCTCCCCATAAAAGTCAGGGATTTCTTGTCTCTTGCTGCTTTAAGGATCTTCTCTTTATCTTTGGAATTTGCAAGCTTCACTATTAAATGTCGAGGTGTTGAACGGTTTTTATTGATTTTAGGGGGGGATCTCTCTATTTCCTGGATCTGAATGCCTGTTTCGCTTCCCAGGTTAGGAAAGTTTTCAGCTAGAATTTGTTCAAATACATATTCTGGCCCTCTGGCCCTTTCGGCACCCTCGGGAACCCCAATTAAACGTAGGTTTTTCTTTCTCAGGCTGTCGTTTATTTCCCTTAATCTATCCTCATGGTCTTTTAATTGTTTGTCTCTTTTTTCCTCAGTTTCCCTCTTTGCTATCAACTTGTCTTCTAGGTCACTCACTCGTTCTTCCACCTCGTTAACCCTCGTCGTTAGGACTTCTAGTTTGGATTGCATCTCATTCAATTGATTTTTAATTTCTGCCTGATTAGCTCTAAATTCTGCAGTCATGAAGTCTCTTGAGTCCTTTATGCTTTTTTCTAGAGCCACCAGTAGCTGTATAATAGTGCTTCTGAATTGGCTTTCTGACATTGAATTGTAATCCAGATTTTGTAACTCTGTGGGAGAGAGGACTGTTTCTGATTCTTTCTTTTGAGGTGAGGTTTTCCTTCTAGTCATTTTGCTCAGTGCAGAGTGGCCAAAAGCAAGTTGTATTGGGAATAAGAGAAAAAGAGAGGAGAGAAAGAAGGAAAGAAAAGAGAAAGAGAAAAAAAAGGGAAGAAAAAAAAAACGAAGAAAAAAAAAAGAGAAGAAAAAGAGAAAGAAAAAGAAAGGAGAAAAAAAAAGGGGGTGGGGGAAGGAAACAAATCAAAAATCAAAACAAAAGAAAAAACAACAACAACAAAAAAGAACCACGGGGGCGTATCTTGTGATTCTGTGTACTCTAAGTCCCTTGACTTCCCCTGGAACTTGTCCTTCTAGCTGGTCTTCTGGGGGAGGGGCCTGTTGTGCTGATTTTCAGGTGTTAGCAGTTGGGGGAGCTGCTGTGCCCCTGCCTGGTGCAGGGCTCAGTGGGGGTTGTTCACCCCGTGAGGCCCCAGGAGGAACAGCCCCAGTGGCGGGGCAGCTCTGGAGCCCTGGATTCAGCCCCCGCAGGAACTCCGGAGCTCTCCGTCTGCAGGGCCTGGAGGCTCCGGGGCGGGGCCGCTGATCTGCTCAGCTGGGGCAGGAGCGTCCTCGCTGTCCTGGGCCCTCCCGGCCTCTGCCTGTCCTGGGGGAGGCGGGATCCTGGGCTGTGTCCCGGCGCCCTGTGCTCCGGAGCCTGCGCTGTTGGATTCGCGCTCCCGGGCCGCGCAACCCCCTCCGCGGAGCCGCCGCCCGAGCACCCCGGAGCTGCTCCTGGAACCGCGCAGCCCCCTCCGCACGGAGCCTCTTCCTCTGCCCGAGCCCCTCCGAGCTGCTCCCGGGGCCGCGCAGCCCCCTTCGCGGAGCCGCCGCCCGAGCCCCTCCGAGCTGCTCCGGGTCCCGCCGTGCTCAGGATGATTGGAAGGTTTTCTAGGTAATTTGGTGGAGACAGGTGATTTGGGGACCCTGCTCTTCCGCCATCTTGCCCCTCCCTCAAGTCTTCAGTTTAAATGTGAGTGTTATGAGAAAGTCAGAATATGTTGTTACTCACAGAAATATTATATTGAATATTATTAATGAATTAATGTGTCAGCTAGCTTTTGCCACCTAGATGCTCTCTGAAGTAGATTTTACAAAAATGACTTCAATTATTCCCTTCTCTGTGTCCAAGTAGCCAGGCAATATGATTCTACAATTCTTGCCAAGAATTATAGTCTGTTTTCCCTGTTTTCAAATCTGGGCTGGTCTTCAAGATCACTCTGATGCACAGAATCAGCAAAAGTAAAGTTGTGCCAATTCTAAACTGGGGCCACAATAGTCCTGGCATGCTTCTGCACTTGATCTTGGAATCCCACAGCATTTATCCAGTGGGACTTCAGAAATGCTATGAGCTAGTGACTGACTACTTTTCTCTTTGAAATGGGACTGTCTATTTTGTTTTTTTTTTTTCTTGTCTCACAATTATATGTCGGATGTGGTGGGTGGAGGAGGGCTAGAAAATGTGTCTTTTTTATTGTTCTTAAGTCTGCAAAACAATATAAGTTATACACTAAGAGCTGTCTGTGAACCTAATGGAGATCACAAGAGCATGACAAATGAATGAATGAATGATATTATTCACTCATGATGAAATGAGACTTGGCGGGGTGGGGGGTGTCTTAGGATAGAGTATGGTATGGTTATTTTCAATATAGGAGGGATATAAATAATTATGACCAGAGGGCACGCCATTGTAGATTGATTACAAAAAATGGCTGCAATTATTTCTTTTCCACTATATATTCCCTTTTGCAATGAAACTTTACAGCTTTTCCCATCATGGGATGGAGCCTAATTTTGTGCTTTTCAAGTCAGGACTGGCCCTGACTTGTTTTGACTAACAGAATGCAGAAGTAAGACATTTTGAGGCCTAGGCCTTAAGAAGTTATGCATACTTCTCTCATTCTGGAAACCCAGCTGCCTTGATGTAGACCAGCCCAGAGTAGCCTTTTGGATGATTAAAGAGGGGGTCCAATCACCCCATTGCTCCAGTTGACAGCCAGCCAATTGCCAGATGTTTATAAAGCCATCTAGACCAGTCAATCGTCACCAACCTACCAGCTAATCACACATACAAGAGTTTACCCAGGATCAGCCAAGCCTGGTCAGATCAGCAAGTCCATCAACTTCCCATCAACTTTGGAGAAATAATAGTTTGATTTTTTTAGCCAATAAATTTTAACATGGTTTATTACCCAGCAGTAGATAATGGATACAATTTCCTCCCCTCCCCCCCCCAAGAAAAAGAAATAAACAGTGGAAAACTTTGATTATGACTATACTAAGCCTTAGAAAGAAGAAAAAAATGGAGAATAAGACAATATGAAGAGCAAGCAGTGCGAATGCAATTAATTTGTGCCTTGAGAAGTTAAGTGACTGTACAGGAGCACCCATTGCATAGTGAAGGAAGGAGAGAAAAAGGAAGAAAGTATATTTGAACAGAGGAATATAGGAGAGTGCCAACAGCCCTCTGTGATACCTTCTTTTCCACCTTGCTAAAATCAGGTTTGATTCCTTGTGGATGATTATTGGAGAGCCCAAGTGAAGGATCAGAGCTTTAAACTATATGAATAAATTTATGATAAAATAACCAACAGAAATCCATTGAAAATTATATGTGTTCTCTGTACAGTATTAGGCAGGTGAAGCACACAAAGATGATTTAAGTCAGGGTCTCTATTCACAAAAGAATTTTCAACCTACTAAGAAAACAAGAGAGACATACATTAGATCTTACCAAGAGAGCATTAGGTTCTGATGCAATGCATTGCCAAGTCTGAGCTACACAAGAAAGAATTCAAAGGGACACTTGATTTGATTCATTCAGCCATCATTAATATTTGGATGCTCTATACAATATCTATGCTGATAATAACCCAGCTGATTCATGACAATCTCAAATGAACGACATACAATACCTGTTGTATAGGACATGGTTCTAAAAAGAGTTATTCTAAACTGTGCTGTCAAAGAGAAGACTCTTAGAAATATTCTAATACAATAGTTACAAAGCTGACAACTTTTTATCTAAGTAAGGATTGGACATTCCTGCAACAAAACATAGAATTGAAAAATTATAAAACAGCAGAGATGAAGATAATTAAATTCAGGGTGTGTGTGGGGGGTTACCATATAAGAAATGGGACTGGAATAAAATCAGACTTTTCAAAAGCAGTACTGGAAACCATAAGATAGTGGAGAAAAGCCTTCTAAAACCTGTGAGAAAATTATTTTTAAGCCTTTTTAAGAGCTTAGTAATCAGGGACATTTTAAAGCATGTAAGGACTCAACAAATGTGCATCCCTTAGTCCTCATAGGAACCTTGGGGATGAAGACCAACAAAAAGAGGGCAAAGCTATGAAAAAGGGTGTGAGAGGTAGGAAACCAGAATTACAGAATGAATAAACAGCAAACAGAAGTTCTAGTGCAACAACCTAAATGTAGCTTAAACAACAGAAATGCTTTTCTTCAAAACTCTGGAGGCTGAAAGTATGGCAAAGGATAGAATGATGATGATGATAGGTGGATAGATAGATAGATAGATAGATAGATAGATAGATGATAGATAGATAGATAGATAGATAGATAGATAGATAGATAGAGATGCATACTTACATACAAAAAAAGAGGAAGGAAGGGAGAGAGTGAAGGAGGGAGGAAGAAATTGGTGTGTTATATGATATATTTGCTCATCTGGAGAGAATTGTTGATAGGTGCATGATAGTTTTATGAAAAATATGAATAGATAAAAATTAAAAAGCATTGAATATTATAACTCCACCAAATAGAAAGTTAGAAATAACGTTCTAAAAAAAGTTATTATCCCTGGGTGGTGCAGCGGTTTAGCGCCTGCCTTTGGCCCAGGGTGCGATCCTGGAGACCCAGGATCGAATCCCACATCGGGCTCCCGGTGCATGGAGCCTGCTTCTCCCTCTGCCTGTGTCTCTGCCTCTCTCTCTCTCTCTCTCAATGTGTGACTATCATAAATAAATAAAAATTTAAAAAATAAAATAAAAAAATAAAAAAATAAAAAAAGTTATTAGAATAAAATTCTTGGCCATTCAACAAACAATACTTACACACTTAAAATAATTAAACTGTATTTATTGCTGTAATTATCTTTTTCAATTTAGTTTACTTATTTTGTGTATTTGGTGAAGTAACTAAAAAATAATCTACATCGTGAGAATGGGTAAGGGCTAGTAGGAGGAAATATTTTAAGAGAGTTAAAGCTTCCTGTCCTATAAGAGCAAGTCAATATATGTACTGTCTAAAATGTAAAAACCAAGACATGGTAACACAAATTATTGCAGATGAAATAGAGAAAATCATTAAGAGAGACACATGTGGTATTGGAGAGGAGGATATGTGAAGCTGGTGTTTGTTCTCTTTCTTTATATACTTCAATGCTCTTTTTTAAACCCTTGTTTACAACTTTAAAATATTCTTAAAACATAATATGTTGATCATTGAATTGTCTCTGACATATGGTTAAATGAAAAAATGAAGGAGGAAAGAATATGGGTAATATTTTTCTACTTTAGCAAATACACACAGAGAGACACACACCCCACATTTGCATATACATAGGGCATTTCTGAGCAGAAATTGGTAATGGGCCATTTTGGGGAAAGATTCGTGTCATCAAAGGTGGGCAAGAGACTTATCTTTCACTATACATACTTTTTATCATGTTTGAATTATTTTTCATAAAATGGATTTTTTTTCTTCAATTAAAATGTCATTGAATTAAAAACACAAGCTTTTCTTGCTATTTTTAACAAAACAATGATAGAGATGGGTAAATGTCTGTGGAAGTAGAGTCAATATCTATAAAATGTGTTAGTACTGTGTGTATTCATCTTCTAGGACTGCCGTAGAGGAATAGCACAAACTGGGTGGCTTCAACAACAGAAATATATTTTCTTAAAATTCTGAGGCTAAAAGTCAAAGATCAAGGAATTGGTGGGTTTGGTTTCTCCTAAGACCCCTCTTTGGCTTGTGAATGGCCACCTCCTCACTGTGTCTTCACACGGCTGCTTCTCTGTGTGTTTATGTCCCTGGAGTTTCTTCCTCTTCTTATAAGAACACTAATTATATTGGATTAGGGCCCCAGCATATGAGCTTATTTAATGTTAATTACCTCTTTGAAGGCCCTATCTCCAAAAACAATCACATAGAGGTTTAGGAACTCAAAATCTATGTTAGTGTGAGGAACGTAAGTGAGTCCGTAACTCTTGTATTATATGGATAATGTGAACTATTTTCGAGGGTGGGCAGGTGGGGATTCTTAATGTAGAAGGTAGGAGCTTGAGCTCTGCATTCAAATAGACCTGCATGTAACAATCAGCTTTCCACCTACTAACTGTGTAATATAATACACTTTAAAAAAATCTCCTGCCTCAGTTTCCCTCTCCATTAAGTGGGGGATAATAACATTTTCAAAAGATGATGTGGAACTTCAATGTGATCATGTATATAAAGAACTGGGTGCCTCACGTTAAAGCAAAAAAAAAACTTTATAAGCTGTAGTAATTATAATTACCATTATGCAATAGAATATAATATGGCATTGTACCTAATTAATACAAAAAAACATGGCACAAAATTGCTTCACATATTTTATGAATTTGTTATCCAGTCAAAAAATGGGTTGTGTTGTTAATACTCAGTGTTTGTAGAAACCCATAATCTCCCTGAAAGTATATGGTTATTAAAGGGGCAATAGAGAAGCATCCCTGCATCTTGGGATGCATTGCTGGGCATGGAGAAACAGAAATATGGTGGTGGGAGAGAGAGACTATTACAATTAAAAGGGGCACCCATTGGTAATAGAATCATCCTATAAGAAAGCCTAAGTGTTCACTCAGCGTTTCTCATTCTCTGAGTCTCATCTGTAAAATTATTTTATGTGACTCCTTTGATAAGCAAATGGTGCCCAGATGCAAAAATGCTTTAAATTATATAAAATAGAATGCATTTAAGACACTGTTCTTATTGCTGTCTTACATGTTCCACGCTAGGCAAAATTCTTTGCTCTTGATGTATTAAATTTTTATTAACTTCTTTTCTGAAATGTTTCAAAAAAAGCCTCTAACTTACCTATTTGCCCTCCATTTATATTTATGCCAAATTTTATAAATAATGGTCATCCAATTTTACTTTTTCTTATTTTATATTGTGCAACTATACTTTAGTACATGTTATTGTACAACATCAACGTGTACAGAAAAGTGCATTAAATATCTATGTAAGTTTAATAATTACAGAGCCAGTACCTACAAACTGCAACACAAGTGAAGAAATAGAACACGTCCAAGATTCCCCACTCTGCATTTTTTAAATCAATACCTCCTCCCCACTTCCCTGGAGAAAACCACTGTCCTGGCTTTTGTGGTAATTATAGCTTTATTTCTCTCCATAGATTCACTATGTCAACATCCTTAAACAATAGAGTTTGGGTTTTTCTTTTGGCTTCTGAAATTTATAAAAGTAGAAATGTACTGCTTATCTGAGAAACAAACATACATATTTCTTTTTTTCCTCCTTTCACTAAAGAATATATCCATATATATTGTTTACAGTGGAACGCTATACAATAGTGAAAATGGATAAACTAAAATTACACATAATAATAATTTTATTCATTAAAGTTTTATTTAAATTCCGGTTAGTTAATATACAGTGTGATATCAGTTTCAGGTATACAGTATAGTGATTCAGTACTTCCATACAAGTGTTGAATCACCCCAACAAGTGCCCTCCTTAATCCCCATCACCTATTTCACCCACCCACCCCCATCTCTCCTCTGGTAACCATCACTTTGTTCTCTAGAGATAACAGTTTGTTTCTTGATTTGCCTCTTTCTCTTTCCCCCCTTTGCTTGCTTGTTTTGTTTTTTTATTTCCACATATTAATGAAATATGTAATTTGTCTTTCTCTGACTGACTTATTTCACTTAGCAGAATACCCTCTTGTTCCATCCATGTCATTGCAAATGGCAAAATTTCATTCTTTCTTATGGCTGAGTAGCATTCCATTCCATTCCAATATCCATTTTCAGTCTATTCCATTCCATTATTAGTCTATGGACACTTGGGCTGTTTCCATCTTTTGGCTGCCATAAATAATGCTGCTATACACATTGAATTAGTTTTGTATTCTTTGGGTAAAACCCTAGTATTGCGATTGATGGATCATAGGGTAGTTCTATTTTTAAGTTTCTGAGGAATCTCCATAGTGTTTTCCATAAGGGCTGTACCAGTTTGCACTTCCACCAGCAGTGCAAGAAGATTCCCCTTTCTCCACATCCTTGCCAACATCTGTTGTTTCTTGTGTTGTTGATTTTAGCCATTCTGACAAGTGTGAGATATGTCATTATAGTTTTGATTTGTATTTTGCTCATGATTAATGGTGTTGAGTATCTTTTCATGTGTCTGTTATCCATCTGTATATCTTCTTTGAAAATTTAACTATTCAATTGCCTTTTAGTTTTGATTGTTTCCTTTGCTGTGTAGAAGGTCTTTTTTTTTTTTTTTTTTATGTAGTCCCAATAGTTTATTTTTGCCTTTGTTTCGCTTTCCTCAGGAGACATATCTAGAAAGAAGTTGCTATGGCCAATGTCAATGAGATTAGTGCCTGTGTTCCTCTCTATGATTTTTATGGTTTCAGGTATCACAATTAGGTATTTAATCTATTTTGAGTTTATTTTTCTGTGCAGTTTAAGTAATTGGTCCCATTTCATTCATTTGATTGTTTCTGTCTAGTTTCCCCAACATCACTTGTTGAAAATATATTCTTTTTCCCATTGGATATTCTTTCCTGCTTTGTCAAAGATTAATTGACCATATAGTTGTGGGTTTCTTTCTGGGTTTTCTATTCCATTCTGTTGATCTATGTGTCTATTTTTGTGCCAGTACCATACTATTTTGGTTGTGACAGCTTTGTAATATAAGTTGAAGTCTGGAATTGTGTTGTCTCCAGCTTTGCTTTTTCAAGGGATAGCAACAATTTTAAATGATTGAAAAAATACAGAGTTATATGGATTAAAACACAAAATATTCCTTTTGCCCATATCCCAATTGCACTCTTCTTCCTCATGATAACCACTATAAAGTGTGTCTTGTAACAGTCTTTTACCTACCTATTTACATATGTGCACACATATGCATATATATTTCTTTTTAGAATAAGAGGGATCATATTCTATATTCCATATATTATTATATTCCATATAATTATATATATATATATTCCATAATATATAATTTAGAATAAGAGGGATCATATTCTATATTCCATATATTCCATATATTATTATATTCTATATAATAATATATATATATTCCATAATATATTCCATATATTATTCTGTGACTTATTTTCCTTAAATCTTGGAGATCTTGTCCATGAAGTATGTATAAATCTTACTTACATTTCTTTTTTTTTTTAAAAGATTTTACTTATTTATTCAGAGAGAGAGAGAGAGAGAGAGAGGCAGAGACACAGGCAGAGAGAGAAGCAGGCTCCATGCAGGGAGCCCGATGTGGGACTCGATCCCGGGTCATCAAGATCACACCCGGCAGCTCTAAACCACTGAGCCACCCGGGGCTGCCCTTACTTACATTTCTTAATAGTTTTTCCACAGTGACTGAGAGCAGAGCTGCACCATAATTATTAAACACGTACATTACTTTTATTTTATGTCTGTAGCAAAAATACTGCAATAAGCATGTTTGCAGATGTATCTTTGGGTGTGTATATAAGTATATTTGTACTCTAAATTACTAGAAATAGAAATTATTAGAAATAGAACAGTTAGGCCAAAAACACAAATACTTAAGATTTGCTCTTTTAATTCCAAAAGTTGGTATCAAATAGCCGTAAAAAGTCTCTACCAGTGTTCTTTCCCAAAATAGTGATCATAGTCACTCAAATTTTGATAACATGAAGTATCACGTATTTCAAGAATGCACTACAAATGTTTGCATCTGACCAAAGAATCAGAAATATATGATACCATTCCTTTGCTATGATCACCTCTCTGCTTCCATTAGATACCAAAACAAGTCATTCATGTTGCTTTACTCACTCATTTTGTGTTTTATATTTATGTACAAATTATGTTGCCAGGCTAGATTAGAAATCAGAATTTCATTTAAGAATCACCTTTGTATATATTTGTGTATGAAAAAGAACAAATGAATGAGTGATCCCCAAACAGTCCCAGGTACTATGAAATTACAAAAAGCTATGCAAAAGCTCTTGTTCTCAGTATAGTCATTTATAAAATGAAAAGTTTGGAGAAGAATTGATGTCAGAAGTCTCTTCCAATGGATGCATTCTTTGCTGGGGAGTTTAGATGTGTAATGATTAGCTTTATGTGTGCACTTGCGTAGGCCACAACATCCAGTTATAATCAAACATAATCTGGATATTTCTGAGAAGGTATTTTTTATATAAGAATAATATTTAAATAAGTAGTTTTTTAAATGAGTAGTCTTTTTTTTTTTTTTTAATCAGTAGTCTTTGAGTGAAGCAGATTACTATCCATAATGTGCCTTGGCCACTCCTAATCAGTTGAAGGCCTAAAGAGAAAATAGACTGAGATCCCCTGAGAAAGAAGAAATTTTGCCTCCAGACTGCCTTTGGATTTGAGCTGCAATATGAACTTTTTTCTGGACCTCTAATTTATCTGCCTACCCTGCAGATTTTGGACTTCTCAGCCTCCATAGTTGTGTGAACCAATTCCTTAAAAGAAATTTCTCACCTCTCTCTCTCCATCTACACACAGAGACACATACACACATACATTCTATTAGTTCTTTTCCTCCGGAGAACCCTAACACAATATGCAAAGTGATAAGAGCAAAATACTAGGCAGGACTGATGAATGGTCTGCACTAAGGTCAGGAAGGTGAGAAATCAGGTTAGGGTTGAGTGGTCAGAGAAATAAGCCCTAGAAAGATGGAGTCTATGATCTATATTTGAGTTGTCAAGGCTATACCCCACAGGATCCATTTTGATTTTGACATTAACCTCATATGTACTGATCAGATTTTTTTGTATCATGTGGTCACATAAGAGGATTTTCATCATATAAGCTAATAAATATTATCTTCATAAGACTTAAGACTACTATCACAGTCTGTGTGACATAAAAATTATTTTTCCTAGATTATTCCCAAAATACTTATGATCCCAATTAGATAAACTGATAAACTGCCTAAAGCTAAGAACCACATTTCCCCATTTTTTACTTCTTTTTTTCCCCATGTTATCCACACAGGGCTGACTGCACACAGTTGGTGCTTAATAAGTACACATCTTAAATACTTCTTGAGGAAATATAGGAAGAATGTACAATGTTAGGGGACTAATTTCCAAGTCTTCTGATGCCATAGGTGTGTGCTCCAATCTAAGTGGTATCTCTGGCAAGTGCTCAGCCCTGGTGTGTTCGTAAGACCAGCAGTGAACAGTAGTGACCCTTTCTCAGCAACCTCACAGGGTTATGGACAAATCAGAAGTAATGTAATCAAAGACAAAAAACATACTCTATCTTCACAGAAGGGGAAGTTAGTTGACTTTCTCCCAATAGGAACATGCTCTTTTGTGCGGTGAATTGAAATATAAAAGCTAATGAAAATTTCTCTGTTGGTTTGTCTTTATTTATAAGACATTAGAAATGACAATAGATGGATTCCTGATGCAGATGAATGTGGATAGATACACATACCCTCATTGAGGTAAAAATCACAACATGATCTAACACAAAACAAAGGAAACAGTAGAATTACCATGCGTAGTCATGTTGAAGATGAGTATTTTAATCTAATAATTAGTTTCACCATGAATCAAATACTTTTTAGTAGCTTGAAAAGAAATAGCATTTAGCTTAATTCTGATGAGGATAAAGCTTTGCTTCATTTGACCAAAGGTGTTTAAGATTTGAACAATAATGTGTAATATAGAAAGTCTTTAATGGCAACCTTTTCCATTCTAACTAGTGCATAATATTGGTTTTGCAATCATTTAGTAATTATATAAGGAGGACATATTTATTACGAATTATTGATTTTATAATTACTGCTGCTGGTATTCACATTATTACACAATGAAAATCTTTTAATATACAATGCTCTTCACCCTCAGCTGGCGAACAGATAGTGCAATGCAATTTAGAGAGTAGCCAAGAGTAGATTTTTATCGGTACTTTTTTTTTTTTTTTTTTTTTTTTTTTTTGCCAACCAGCTAAATGGTTTGCTTTCTGAAAAATATTGCTAATGGCGCTTAAGCAGAGAGGAATGTCCAATTTCAAGGTCATTCTTGGCAGTTGATTACAGTCACCCAATGAGCACAAGGTTCCTATTTAACTGTTAAGTTATTTTTGCTGCACTCATTGCTGGGAATTAAAAGTTATGGCTGTAAATTTGCTGCCAGCTAAATAGACATCAAAGGCCACAATCATACACTGGATCATGACACATGAAGATATATCTCTTATGAAATTGATTTTTCTCCATGTGCAAGGCAGCTTTGCATTACTTTCCTCGTGGAGTTTAGCACAGGAAATGTCTAGGCAGGCCAAGTGTAATTGTCAGCATAGTTTATATTCTGGGCTGAGAACTCCTTTTATTATTTTTTTCCCTCCGTGAAGATGTGCAAAAAAGGTTGTCTAAGCATATATTTTGATTTCACTTGCCAACAGATTGTGAATAGCTGATTTAAGGTCACTGTCACCCCCAAATGGGAAAAGATTAGGTTTCTGAGGACCAGAAATATTAAAAAGTCTGCCCAAACAATATTTGCTGCTCACCAGAATTCAAAATTGCTGATTTTCACCCTAGAAACATCCCATAGAGTTTTATAAAGGCTGTAGGTCTATTATGCTGTTTTAATCCATCAGATTTTCACTATCCTGAGGATAAGAGCGTCAAATAGAATTACATGGGCTTGATTAGTGTTTTTCTCTCTTCCAGATATTATGTTGCTATTACAGAGGGATCCATATTTTTTTACAAAGAATGTAAGTTGTGTCTAAATAAGATACCTGAAGAATCAAATCATATTTTAAATGTATGCAGGTGAAGGTGCTATTTTTGGACTCCTACATGGGTTAGCTTTATAGTCCTGAGCACTGTGCATTTCAGTGGTGTGACTGGAAACTCATCATTAGAGACAACCATTGGAGACAGGAGACTAGCTGACCCCAAATCCTTTCTTTTCATCTGCAAAGTGAGGCTCACTCCTGTATTTCATGTGGAAGCTCAATTCCAAATTCAATAGCCTGACTTATGAAGCCTTCCCAAATTTTATCCTAACTTTATTTTTCCAGTTGATCTCTCACTATACTCCTCCTCACACTGAGCAGGCTTAACTGTTCATTTCCCAGAATTAGAGCATACTCATCTGGAATATTCATTTGCTGTTGATCCTTCAGATACCAGTGTGGGACCCACGTCCTTCATGTATTTCTCTTCCTCCCTTTTTAGTCTGTATCACTCAAAACTTAATCAAGTTCTAATTCTCTTACTGCTTGCCTGCCTTGCCTGTTGATTTGCAATTTTTCTCCAACTAGAGGAGTTGGGTTTTTGTTTTGTTTTATTTTGTTTTTAAGGATCAGGAAACTATCTGTTCCTTTGTGAACAAACACACAGCTAGACAACAATGGTGTTTGCTAAGTACAATTAAATGTAACAGAATTCTGGAAAATGGGATTCCAGCTATAAATAACAGCAACAAAGAATAGTCTGTAAGGAGCCCTACCACACTGTGATTGTTCTTTAATTTGCTATAGTAAAGACAGCCTTTATTAGCTATACTTTGGTAACTGATCAAGGGCCTGCAAGACAACCTCTTTCCCAACTTAGGGTAAAGGAGAAGCACTTAATATTTATTGAATATGCCAAGTACTGAGCTACATGGTAAATGTTATTCATTTTAGTTAAATATTAAGTAATTCTGTGAGGTAGGTATTATACCCATTTTATACACACATACACACACACAAAATGAGATTCAGAGAAATCAAATAACATAGCCAAGGTCATAAAACCAGCAAAAAAAGCCAGCAAAGATTTGTAGCCTGACCTTGAGGTCTGTATTTGCTTCTCCATTGCCTTCCCTGATAGTCCATTAATACATACAAGGGGCTTTATAAATGTTAATTGAATAAATACAAAAAGTTTTTGAGAAGGAATGTAAGATCATTTAGTCATTATTAATGGTGTCTTCATCATCTCACTCCTTCAGCTGATGTCTTTACTCACTTTCACCCATAAAATGTGAAGAATTTTTCAGAAACCAACTCCAATCTCACCTCCAAAATCAAGCCTTTTATGTTTATTTCAGGCAACATTAATCTCATTGTTTATTCATCACAAATTTTATTTTACATTTCTGCTTCTGAAAGATTTGTTTCTGAGTGGTCTTCCTGTTCACATCACAATTAAAAATAGGTTTATTTTGGATTAGAGATGGACAAACTGATGCCAAAGGACCCAAATGATTTGCCCACAATCATTATAATAAATAAGCCTTGGAACTTGATCATTTCTGGCTCTGGCCAAATTTAGTCTTCTTTCCCTTGTATAGATGCACAGTTGGAATCCAAATCCTCTGACACCATGTACAATACACATACATATACATAACTTTTAAAGTAAATTCAGCCATCTAATATCTTAACCCAGAATCCATCCAGTTCAGAGTCATGATTATAAAAAGAGCAAGGAGGGCTGAACTAGGTTTGTGCTGGACTCATTGGACTGTTCAGCTATTTGATTTCCCTACAGGCCTGTTTCCTCACAATATCATTTAGTTACTTGAGGTAGAATCAATGTCATGACATTTCCTTCTTTTTTTTTTTTTTTTTGAACCATACAGAACTCAACACATTACCAAGAATGTCGGAGGTATTCAGGAGATATTAATTGTTCAAATAAGGCACCTACCAGCATCCTCATTATGGCTCCCATCAATGATATATGTAAAGACTTGAACAAAGTCATCTCCTCGTACCACAGTGTTAGTGAAGATAGCTTGTGAAGCATGTCTCCTAAGATAGAAGGAATGGGAGTTGCCCTTGTTAAATTTACAAAATTTTTGGACATCAGAAGTAGCTAGGGATACTGTTACAATCTTGGATGTCTTAACCCCATTTCCTACTAATTTAAGCAGAAGCATGTGGACAGAAGTATTAAATAAAGAATGGTCAGCCTGGGTAGCTTAGCGGTTTAGCTCCACCTTCAGCCCAGAGTGTGATCCTGGAGTCCCGGGATCGAGTCCCACATCCGGCTCCCTGCATGGAGCCTGCTTCTCCTTCTGCTTGTCTCTCTCTCTCTCTCTCTCTCTCTCTCTCTCTCTGTCTCTCATTAATAAATAAATAAAATCTTTAAAAAAAAAAAAAAAGGGAATGGAGATCCACCTTCCAGAGTCCAGTAATGAGTTTTCCTCAGCTCCTGTAAAAGCTAAGAAGGCCCAGAGAGAAAGCATTTGATATCCATCATAATTTCCCCAAATCTTTCAATTCTCTTCCTCTGGTAGAAAAAAAGAGTTTAACACTCACCATCTCTTCCCCAACTAAAGAGAGAAACCCAGATTAACTAAAATGCCCTAGGGCATTTACTCTCCCTCATCCCTTCTTAGTCCCATATTTCAATGAATTAATCCATCTCTTCCATATTTACTTGTCATCTACACTAAGTCAGGCGCTCTTCCACATACTAGGGGTATGGCAATGAATAGGAAAAATAATAGCCAGAATTTTAGGGAGTTTAGATTCTTCTGGGGGAATATGGACACAAAAGTAAAAGAAAAAAAAATGCATGTGAAGTGAATTTTTAAATTGTTTAAAGAAAAAAGTGAGTCTTGTGAAGATAGAAACCCATGGTTGCAGAGGAAAGTGGCTGGAATGAATAGAGTTCTTTTAAATTAGGTGGTCAGAAATGATTCCTCTGAGTAAGAGGCATGAAAAAGGCAGATATAAAATGCTTGGAACTCCAGGATTCCAGGCAGAGAGTGGAAAGTATAAAAGGCCTAAGGTAGAAACAAGTTCTGTGTTGCACCAAAAACAACAACAACAAAAAATTAAGTTCTAATAGACTAAAGAGAAAAAAGAAAATAGTTTGAAAAAGTGTAGGTAGGATCATATAGATTAAGGTCTTGTGATGGTTTGAGTAGGGATTCGAGTTGAAGTAAAATTGGAAGCCATTGGATAGTTTTAGAGAAAGATATGATATGATCTCATCTACCAGTTGAATGCATACAAAGTTCTATGTTCTGGTTGGTAAGTGTGGAGACTACAGTGATGGAGCAGTCAGCAGATTTTATAATCCCCTTCTACTTTAGGATTCTAACACAAAAATGAAAGTGGAGAAGAAATTTCATTAACATATGCTCACCTCCTAGAAATATTTTGAGGAATATAGATGTGTGTACATTTATATACATATGTGTAATTATATGCACAATATGTACTTATATATTTCAGGAAGATATTCACACACTTATAACGTTACCAGGTAAAATACATAGTCAGTTGGAATCTTGTAAATATTTCTAATGAAGACATTTTGCTTGGATTTATGACAAAGTGGAACATAGATGGCTTTCTTTCATTTATACAGTTTCTAGAGGAGCTTATTACCACTGTATTTTCCAAAATAGATTTTTATTTTCTCATCTTATAAAAATGTGATTGTTATTTATGTACCTTTCATTTGTCTCCAGATGTTCAGCTTAGTGACACTCAATCAAACTAATGAATTATGAAATGAAACTAATAGTAAACCCAACTTTCCCAAATCACTGGGACTTAAAGCAAGACAGAATTCATTGCTGGAATCCCAGGATGGTGGAAGCTTGCCACACATAGCTTGCTCCAGAGTCAAAACCTTCAGGGTTGAGACCTAATTCATCCTCTGAGGCTTCACATAACCTGGACAAGTCAGGGTGTTGAACATTTTGCACTCTAGTCTGACATCTCTTCTTAGAAAGTGAGGGGCTTTGATAAGAGTTTCTATGGAGCTGAGGCACTGCTATTTACCGCAAATTGGCATATATAACCATTTTTGAAGTCTGCTGACATTTTGATCAACCCACTTCCAAAACAGGTATCACTGAAACTCCTTCTTAGGGCGCAGACACATGTTAGATATCACCTAATCAGTTTCCCTTCCCTTGATAATTCTGTATATTGAGCTAGCCCATTCATGTACGTCTATAATTTGCAAAGCTTTTGTGAAAAAAATGCACTCACACTTCTCTTCGAAAATGCATCCCATCATGTTAACTACATCTCTCAGAATTCCTTCTTTCCATAATGATGTGGTGAAAGGAATGGTAAATTAGAAATTAGCCATTTTTAGCTTTTGCCATATTTTGCCAAGTTGACAGAAGTGTGTTATCTTGGGCAAGTCATTTGGCCTCCCAAGGGCAGTTTCTTCACCTGCAAAATAAGGGAGTTGGATTAATTGATTTCTGAGGTATGGTCTGCCTCTAAATATTGTTCTTTTTGCCTTGATTGCTTTATTTTATTTGTCTATCTGTTCCTATATACCATATATTGAAAGCCTGAGAATAGGGTCTTCTACTCTTATTTAGTACAGTCTTTCACATATCTGAATATTAGAGTAGATATACTACTTGATATTTTATTTTCCTTTGAGCCAAAATAACTGTGTTTACTTTCATTAGGCCTCACAATTTCAGCAAACATTTTATCACCAAAGTAGGAATGCCAGGCTAGGCAGAGAATTATGCTGAATAGTCCTTCCTTCCTGCTATTATGATGAATACTTCCATCTCTTGCCAATCCACAGAGCTTCAGAAGGCATCATGAGAGCTAGTGATTCTAGTCAGTGCTTTGCTTTTTATTGCTTTTCACATTTTATTTGTTTATGTTTTTTTAAAGTATCCCCATGCTCTTTAGCTTTCACACTAACTCACAGTTTGCCAAGCCATAGAGTCCACACGCAGTGTTAAAGGATATCAATACTGTTTTGGACAAATTCACACTATCATCCTCAAAATGCAGGGGTTAATGCATGATTAAATGTGGTAGCATAACTTTTGATTATCTGTGTGACACGATTTAGTAAAATAGCAGATCATTCAGAAATCATTCATATTTGGCCTTGAGATGTATTAGAGGATGCATCTTTGATCTCCCTTTCTAATTATGTTTTGCTTTGGTCTAATGTTAAAGAAATAATTTGCATTCCCAAAGCACATACCAAATAACAACAGAGGAAGGGGACTTAGAAAAAAAGCAAGGGAGGGAGAACCAGGATAAGCTTTTCAAATGCCATGGAGAATTCATAAAGTAAATTTGTATGTAAATAATCCAGATTTCATTAAATTTACCCTTTGTTCTGTAGGCCAGCTTCTCTTTCTTAAAATTCTTTCCATTCCTCTCCTTCTAAAAACCAAAGTCATTGAAGATCAACAAATAAACATGAATTTGTGAGTACTTTCTATAAATACAGAATGATAGGAAATGCATGTTGAGAAAACAAGTCTCTTGCCATTCAGAGGCTCCAATCAGTGCTGACACATGAAACTAAAACATATGCAGGGTAAAAAGTAAGAGATGACAGCACATGAAAATATCATAATTGTTCAATTGTTGCAGTGCAGAACATCCTCACTATAAGATATTAAAGGAAAAGATCATTAAGAGCTTCGACGTTGAGAGATAGCTTCATAGGGGTATTTAAAATGGAGTTTAAAGTCTGAGCAGGATTTGAATAAGCAGAATGAAAGAAGAGAGAAGTATGTTCCAGATTCCACTGCCCCGAAAAAGATTTGGAAATACATTATGCATTATATATCCACTATATTTCATTATATCAGGGCAGAAACTGGGCATACTTAATTTATTTTACCCAGAAATTTCAAACAAAGAATCTTGAGTCAAGATGTTACCTAGAAAATTTGAAATGAAAGAGGGGTAAATTCCCCTAGACAGTAGTGTGTGTCAGTTGTTGAAATTCACTGTTTTGTTCCAGTTGAACATAGTAGCTGGATTTAAAAGACTTCTAAAGTCAAACAATATTTGAAGTTTTGCACTAAGATAGGGGTCATCAAATCCCATGTTTTAGGGCATCAGGGTTCTATTGTAGGGCCCCTCTTCAGGATTTTTATGCACTCACTGTCACATACCATCAAGAAACGGCTGTGCTCAAGATCAGGTTCCTGATGTCTTGTGTGAACATAGCCTTAGACAAAAATAAACTTCTATGGATTTTGATATAGTACAACTTTTCTGCACCTCAACACTTAGAGAGTCCCCCAAAACATCTGCTTGCTTAAATCCTTGTCATTGAGACCAACTGGAAAAGAGAGACCAGTAATGAGAACCTCATTGCTTTTCAAAAAACATGACTATCAACTATATTTTGTATATATTTCAATAGCTATAGATGTAAATCCTATGGGATATTTGCTTTTGTAGATACCTAGAAGTAGGGAAAGAATGAGAACAGGGAAGAGATGGGAGAAGCTGGAGAAGTAAATAAAACTTTTTTGATGTCATATTTCTCTATTTTCAAAGAACTTATAAAATATTTGCAGAGACAAAGTAACTGAACAAAACACAACAAAAATTAAACGATATAATAAAATAGCAATAATAGACAATGAGGTAACTATGAAATGAGACAACATGGCATGAAAGAAACTATAGGTTAATGCCAAAATACATGGAAAAGACAAAGTGACAAGGAAAGAGGAAATTACCATTTTGAAAGGCATTATTTAATGACAAGTTGGAGAGAAAAAAAAAAAAAAAAAGAAGAAGAAGAAGGCCATTGTATATCAGGGTGAGGACCAGGGAAGCATGTTTGAGACCATAATTTTTCTTTGAGGTAAATATTTTTATTCTCACTTTACAAGTGAGGAAGTTGAAGTTTAGTGAAGTTAATCAATTTGTTCAAGACTACTGATCTACATAATTGGTAGAGCTGAAATGAAACTTTGGGTGGGTCTAACCCCAAAGTCTTTGCTTTTCCCTCCTCATGAGCACAGCATGGGCAGATCTTAGAAATGAGAACTATTGCAGGGATGATTTTTGAAATAATCAAGGCTTGAGATGGCTCCAAATAGATCCCCATGCCTTGAAGAGAGAAGAGATACAGAGAGTGAAAGAGGTAGACATAGAAATAAAATAGAAATAGAGGAAGACAATGACACTATTGTCAACCAGGTAAATGGTTTCCATTCTTTGAAAATCTTAATATGTCTTAGAAGCTCATCTGCACAAAAATCAGCTAATTATGTTAATTCAATTAAAATTTTTTGGTAAAAATCCTCAATCAGGAGAGGTCTTAAGCATTTTTAATTCTGAGTATGGTTGGCTGCTGTATCTCTCAGGTGGGTCTAATATCATTTGCTTTTATGAGTAGTTCCCAATCACATGGGAAGTTTTAAAATGTCCCAGTGCTGGATGACATAATAGTTTCTAAAGATTCCCAAGTGATTCTAATTTGCAACAACATTTAGGAAGTAGTAGTTTACTTGAAAATACACTTAATTTGCTTTATCCTAACTTCATTTTATGTTATCCTAAAAGAGGTGGATGTTAAAGACAGTAGAGCTTAACTTTCAAAGTCTGTGTAGACCTGAATTTAAAAACCTGCTCTACCACTTTTTTTAGCAGACTTTTTTTTTTTTTTTAAGATTTTATTTATTTATTCAGGAGAGACATACAGAGAGGCAGAGACATAGGCAGAGAGAGAAGCAGGCTCTCTGCAGGGAGCCTGGTGCAAGACTCGATCCCAGGACCCCAGGATCACAACCTGAGCCAATGGCAGATGCTCAACCACTGAGCCACCCATGTGTCCTGAGAACACTTTTTAATATTTCTAAATATTTGCTTGCTCACTCAAAATAAATAACAGCCACTTCCTAAGGTTGGAAGACCCTAAGGTCCAGGATTAAATGAGTGGGTAGATAGGATCTAGCATGATACTGCCTAATAGTGCTCAGGTGACATCGCCCCTGCCCTCTTTTTTCTTGCCTCTATTTCATAGTTTCGTTATAAAATTGAATCTGAAAATTTGTCCCAGGTTCTAGAGCTAAAAGCACAGCAAAGCCTGGAGGCTTTCTAGCATTCCTCTTTCAAGCATTATTTTCATTATAAAATGTTAAAGATAGTTGGGGGGGGAATAATATAAGAGTGAAAACTAACTGAGAGGAATAAATAAATTGCTCTATGGTTTTCCAGTCTCCTACTGGAAAGTCTCCAGTGTTGCTCTGAATCAGACTTATGTCCTTAACAGGCCCCTGCCTCATCACATTATACATTCTTGTCTCCTTCACTTTAGCACCATCTTTCATACCCAGCCTGACTTCTGTTCTTGAAGCCTCTACCTAACAGACCATTTCTTCCTCACCTTTTTCTTCTCACCCAGTGTGTTCCTTCAGATCTAGTCCCCTCCTATCAGAATACTACTAATCTTTTAAGGACCAAATGAAAATATGTCTGGTCCACAAAATATTTATTTCATCTTCTTCTTATCCTTTATGGTATAATAAAAAGAACCGTAGTCTTAACGTTAAAAATTCTCTAGACGTTCACTGGATAAAACAGAAATTTTAACTGGGGCTGTTTTGAGGATTTCTAAAATCAAAGAGAAATGTTTTTCAGAGCTCCAGTAGGTCAATCAGATTGGGGCAGACTGTTACGATTAAGGAGAACAAAACAGCACAGATTATATTTCGTTTACAAGTACTTCTGTGGTTTATTTCTATACGTGAAATGTAAAATAGCAACTGTTTAGATAATTTAAGCCTAGCAAGTACCCAGTGTTATATCAATTTTCTAGCTATTTTGGAGAAAATGGTTATTTCTTCTTTAATTATTCAGTTGATTATGTCAATTCGACAATTCATTTAGCCAGTGTAGACTCAGTCTCAAAGTTTTAATCCAGAGCCTGTCACTCACTTCCTCAATGACCTTGGGCAAGTCACTTAATTTCTCCACATCTCAATTTCTTTGTCTGTAAAATTGGGATAATAATCTTGACCTCGCAGAGAGGTTGCATGAATTAACTGATTAATGATTATAAAGCAATTTGAAAATACAGAACACTATATAAATGCTAAGTATTGTTATTAAGCAAATCAATTCAGAAAATCAAGATAATGACATTTCTTTTCAATCTATTTCTTAAAGTGCTTAACGCCTTTGCATCTAAGCTCCATGTTGTAAAAAACCAGTTTAAATATTTATAACTTGAATTTTTCTAGTTTAACCAGTTCCTACTGCATGCTAGGGGAGAAGAGAAAAAAATCTCTTGAGCTGGGAATTTGAATGTCTCACTCACTTTGACTTTTTGTTTATATCCACTTTAATTCGGGGGAAAAATTTATCAATCAAGTATGTACATATGTATGTATGTTTGTATCTATTCATTTACTAGAATCCTGGAATTTCAGAGTTGAAGTGCACATTAAAGGCTATCTTCTAGTCTCCTTGTTTTATTGGTATGAAGAAAATATTCAGGGAGACATGAAATGATTTGTTCAAGCTTACATAAGGCAATGTGGGCCTGAGCTGATTTCTGTCCTGAGTCCCTGGCTGCCCGCCTTCAGGTGCAGAGCAGATAATAAAACAGGAAAAACATGAGCTCTACCTTCAGGGATCTTACTTGGCAAGACATGTGAAACTGATAGCCTGAAAAATTATGATTAATTGATATGAACTTTAAAAACAACATGAAAGAATGTGACCAATTTCTGATTTATCAATTTCGGAATTTGCTCATGCAGCTTGCAAGTTACAATTCTGTTTGGATTGATCTTTATGCAGCTTCCAATTTTTATCACCTTTGCATTCACTTAATTGAGTCACTTTTTCTTAAAATCAGGTGAACTCAATAATTAGGTTTCTGATTATATATAGAAATATACATTTTAATTAAAGATATAACATTTGGGGGGCACCAGGGTGGCTCAGTTGGTTAAGCATCTCTCACGATCCCAGGCTTCTGAACAGATTCCTCCCTCTCCCTCTGCTGCTCCCCCTGCTTGTTCTCTCTCTCTCTCCGTCTCTGTGAAATAAAGAAACAAAATATTTTTCAAAAGATGTAACATTTGGTACCTGTTTTCAATTAGAATATTCTAGTTTTATGCCCGGCTCAGCCTATAGGTAAATAACCTTAGCCAGACATATTTTCTTTAGGGCATGGTTCCCTAATCTATTATATAAAGATTCAGGATAAAAACCTGCTGAAGTTTCTCCCTGCTAAAATTCCGAATGCTGTGGTGTCTGAGACAAGCATTGAGAATTCCTCAGGTAGATACTGGATTCTGAATAGGTCATAGACAATAAATCTGATTGTAAAACCAGTCACACTTTAAACCAAATGCTCATTTGAGGTTTCCTATCTTCAACGAATACATTTGCAGGATGTTAATGCTGGAAAGAATATTAGAAATCATTTAGTCTGATTCCCTCACTTTATGTTGAGAAAACTGAAGTCTTGAAATATTAAGTAAATAGTCCAAGGTCACAAAGTCAATCGGTGAGGAAGCCAGGTATAAAACTCAGATTTTCGTGAATCTTAGTGGAATGTACTTTCTTCTAAATCATTAAGATGACATTGGGGTAAATGATACTCTTCCTTTGAAGTTAGGACTTTCATAAACCAAAAGAATAGTTAAATCTTTCAAAATCATTTCTCCTGGTTGTCCTCTTTTCACTCATCACAATGGTTTGTTCAGAAGACATGGCTTTTTTTTTTTTTTTAAGATTTATTTATTTATTCATGATAGACACATACACAGAGAGAGAGAGAGAGAGAGAGAGAGAGAGAGCAAGAGAGGCAGAGACACAGGCAGAGGGAGAAGCAGGCTCCATGCCGGGAGCCCAACACAGGACTAGATCCCGGGACTCCAGGATTGCGCCCTGGGCCAAAGGCAGGCACCAAACCGCTGAGCCACCCAGAGATCCCCGAAGACATGGCTTTTAAAACAGGGTAATTCCTTTCAAAATAACAAGACTCCTATGTCATAATACCTAAAATACCATCATTAATACCCACCTTTCCCTTTGATGGACCATCTATAATAAATGTCATGTATTTTTTGTGGATGGGCTTAGAGAAATCTGTTATTTGCTTCTCTTAAATGATTGGATTAAGCAGTGGAAACCTCATAGCTTCTCTTGGTCAATCTTGGCTTTTTGAAACAATATTACAGATCAAGACCTGTTTAGGAAGGGGCCTACTGCCATATGACGTCCTCCACTGAACTGTTTAAAGTACATCTTACCATCGAAGGAAACCCTCATATGGCATTTGAGAGCTTTTGAAGTAGTCCTCATCACAACTGAGGGCGTTTATGAATGTATAAGGATCTACAGAATCTAACATGTAAAGCCTCACACCCATTGTCCCGAAATACAGAGAGGAGAACCTCAATTAAAACCTTCTCTTCATAAAAGTCACACGATCTTATGAACAGGAATGTGGAAGTCGCCTTGCAGATCTAAATTTATGTATCTCCATTGACACCAGGCTTTGCTTTGCTGGATGTAATGCCTGGTA
The DNA here is from genome assembly GCF_053574225.1 of Canis aureus. NCBI lineage: Eukaryota > Metazoa > Chordata > Mammalia > Carnivora > Canidae > Canis > Canis aureus. Next base: position 30,041,070 of record NC_135616.1, read on the forward strand.
TTCATGTGTGGAGTTTGTTAGTCTGGCTAATAACATAGTTTTACCACAAGATGATTAAAAAAAAAGTAATAATCTACCACAAATGGCTTGTCCTCAAAAAAATTGTATTTACTTTCCAAAAATTGGATCAAGGAGATCAGGTGCCTGACCATCAATTCCCCAGATTAGAAACTCATAGTTTGGAATGCCATGTTCACCATCCCTGAGGTCCTTCTTAAAATAGATCATCCCACGTAAATTTCCATTTCAATCACCATGGAAAGATCAAACTTGAAATATCTACACTCACCTTCTCTTTCAGACTGTTGCCAATTCATTAAATGGCCCCTCACAACCATTGTTACCTACATATAAATACCCATGCAAATGTGATGTGTGGGTCTAGGAAATAGACAAACTATTTTGATGCTGGAAATTTCATCATGTGAACATCATTTCTGTTAAAAATTAAATATCTCTGGAAGGGTAGCAAATCAAGTTTCTGCCATTTACAAATTAGAATGAATTAATTTATTTAGATACAGTATCATAGGTTTAATGACAGAGAAAAGGGGGAAATAGTAGACAAATGACATCATAGAGAATGTTTGTGTGTGTGTGTGTATGTGTGTTTATGTTTATGAAAATCAAGAGAAGATTCCACCAGTGAAAGTTATCTATAGTCCTTCTTCCCCCAAAGACCCTGTACTTCCTGTCTTGGAAGAGCAATATACCAGAAAAAAAAATCCTTAATCTGCTTTGTGGCAAAAATACAGAAACTTGAGCCCCATCCTCAAAATTCTGATTCTGTGGAATTTGGTGCCCTGCCATTGACATTTTTAAAAGACTTTACAGATAACTATTGTACATCAAGAGCTGAGAACCTGTGCTCCAGACTTTGTACAACTCTGCTTCCATCATCAGCTTCTGGCTTTGTCCAACCCTCCTGTCTAACCACCTTTTCATGTACTGATGTGAAAGTGTTCCTCTAAAATCATTTGCCCTCTCATGGTGAAAGGAAGCATTGATCACCACTGTATATCTCCTCCAGGTTTCACAATATACAGTGTGCAACTACACGTGAATGTTTTCCACCAGCTTCTCAGGAACTCTGTCTGAAAAGATGCACTTGAGCACTGAGCACCCAGGATTGCAGTTTTCCTCTTGACATTAACACCTGAGAACAGTAAAACTAATTTAGTGGCCTATAGCCATTTTGGTGTTAGAGTCCTTTTGAGAATCTACAGAGTGCCATCCCACATTTAAACAGTAGCACACATATTTATCTTTCAATGGACTCACAGTCCCATAAAGTTCATCTATATATCCCTAAGGGTCTAAGAACCTTGTGTTTAGAATGTCTAAAATGATCCCTTTTAAGGATTAATGTTTCTAATCAGCTAAAACCCTATAGAATAGTGATTAAAACCATGGGCTTTGAATTTGAGCATAGGCTTTAAAATCTAGTCCTACTCACCACTGGTGTGGCATTGGGCAAATTATGTAATATTCGTGAGTCTCAATTTTTTCATCTTTTAATTAAGGGTAGTAATACCTATCTCTGAAGGTTTTAGTGTAGGTTATATGAAATCACATATATAAGCCATTTAACACAGCACCTGGCCATAGCAAATACTGGGCAAATAGAAGTTATAGTGATGGTAATTGATAATAAAAGTAATTTCTAAGAAGTGCTAATAAGTTCTGGGTAGATACCACTTTGACAGAATGCCTAATTGCTGATGATGTATTAGGGCAACCAAGATATTTTTTTTCCTTTGTATTTGTCTGTATCTATGTGAAAAGTATGTAAATATTAGGAAGCTGGTCTGAAGAAAGTACTACATAAAAACCAACTTTGATAAATTAAACAGAGAAATGGAGCAGTCAATTGAACAGTAAAACCTTGAAAAAAAACTGTTGAAGACCAAGAACAATTGGTGGATTCTGATACAGAGACCCACCTTCTTCTCCCTCTGCTCCTCCTGTTTGACCATGGCTTAGACCAGTACTGTTCAAGCCTACCTTGTAGCTCTCTGGAGAAGATTGTCAACAGTTGGCCACTGGGAAGTGCTCTGCAGGATTAGGTAAGATCTTTCCTCTCCTGCTAGCATCAGTGAAAGAAAGACCAGAAGGACTAGGTTTGGGGTTTTGGAATTTTTATTACTGACTAAGATTATCTTCTGATCCATGACTGACCTTTGCACAGGAGAGTAGAAAAGATCCACCCCTGGTCACCATGCCATCTTGATAGAGAAGTGCAGCTTCCTGCACTTAAACACCAAAATAGGACTACAGAATCCTGGGTGCTCACAGATCTACAGCAGGAAGCATACAACAGCTTGCGTTTGTCACCTATACCCTGTTTTTCATAGACAAGTCATAACATTGGCTCCAGCATGGAACACATACAACTCTAAGCCTGGTTTTGGCAGGCAAATGAGAATGAAAAAAAGGCATCCACCCTTTCCTTATGGAATGTAAACACCTCACTGCTGGGCAGAAATTTACATCCAATTTTCATATTTGTAAGAAAATGTATATATGTTACTCAGCGGGAATATATATTTTTATATATAAATATAAATATATGTATATATTTTCAGTTTTTGAATGGCAATTATGAACCAGCTTATCAAATGGTCTCTGATTTCTTGATATACACTTTAACCCCCAGTCTCATATAATAGAACCTGCGCATATAATGCAGAATGTTTTTTCTCAAATTCTTGGATTATTAATTTGAATATGTCATTCTGAGCTGACTGCAGACCGCCACAAGGAAGTGTGAGAGCAAGGCTGAGCAGTAACATTATACGAAGGTCTAATGGCAGGAAAGAGGAATGTGAAGAACAGAGTCCCGCTTTTAATCGAGACACTTGCCTAGTATGCACTACTTGACCTACTTTCTGCTTCATACAGTCCAGCTTATGCAGCTAGGTGAAAAGGAGGTTGTAGATCAAAACCAGATACTACTCCTCAGCTGAGATTTCCATGGCAAATTAATTATGAAATTAAAAGAGATAAATCCTTGCACATGGATTGTGCGACTCATTTATAAGGAACCTGATTCATAGACTGTTAGATTTTCATGCACGACTATTTACATTCAATTATTCAGTCAATCTCATGGAGACAGGGGTTATAAGACTGAAGGGTGCACATTTTCTGTTACCTTCCTGAAAATTTCTTTTAACATAAGAAGAAACAGTAACCTAGTTATCAGGATGCAATCACCTTGCAGTTAATATGAAAGTTTTTTTTTTTTAAAAGGAAAACAAACATTGATTCATCATAGCTATCCAAGTAGAACGTCAGTAACTCTCTAAACAAGCGGCCAGCCTAAATTAAATCAAAAGGCAATCACAAGAGAAAGTATGTGGGAGCCATAGATCATTGCACAGGGAGGTCAGTGAGCTCTCAAAGCCTGATGGGATGACTGGCCCTGAAATACCTACATAGGTCTCCCCTGACCCTTACCTGCTCAGAAGTATGAGAAGCCTAAAGAAGATCGGGGTCTTTTAATTTTCAAGAACCAGCTAGTGGCCCAGCTGGAAAGCAGTTATAACTTCAAGGAGCCGGGAAGGCTATGTGTCTCCAAACATCTTCCTACAGATGGCTGAACCTGGAAGATCCAAGATTAGACTCTGAACCCTAATAAGAGGCAAAACCCCTTCATAAACCATTATCTCTGCAGTTAGAAACCTGGTGGATGCCAAAAATGACGTCACATGGGGGTCACAGAGGAAGTCCCCATCTTTACCTACCAATTGTCATCTATGTCTAGTTGAATCTATCATTGAGCAAGCACAGAATGGCAACACAAATAATAACCCTAAAATTTGCTTCAAGAATTGCTAAGACTGAAGGGTATGAGAAATCAATTCAAATTCCTCCCATTGCTGTCCCTTTTTCCTTTTGGAGTTCCAAGGTCTAAATAACTGCATAAAACAAATCAAGGGAAAATAAGGCCCAGCTGCCTGTGGCCTTTGTTGATGAATAGGGCTCTAAGTCAGTCACTCAGCTGTTTTATTACTTGTCTTTAAGGCTGATGAGTCCCAAGCAGACCTGCATCACTGAATTCTCAATAAAGGGTTAGTGCTTGTCCTGCAGAATAATAAGAACCGCTAATGACACCAATTAAGAGCTGTAAATGTCATTTATACTTGTTTGTTATTTTTCAAATCAATAAGGGTGGAAAGACACAGCAGCCTGAGATAATTTAGATTGGAACAGTTTGTGGGGACATTTTAATGGATATATTACAATTGGGATTCTTGTTCTCCTTTTGGAGAAATTGTGTCCCTCTTTGGGTCAGTTCTGATATTTATTTAAAGGAGAACTCACCCCCATCACCCAAATAATTAAACATAAGGGAAAATACTTAGGGCAATAAAAAGAGAGAAAGTCTATACCTTTCTTAATTCTGCTAGTTAAATCCCTTTTTTGGAAATGTTCTCATTTTATCTGAGCTGGTATCTTTACTGGAATAATGAATAATTTAATAAAAAAAGAAAAATAAATTTATAAAGAAAATAAAATCAGGAAAGATTAGAGTCCTAGGCTTTGATGCTGTATGAATCGCAGAACACCTGTTCTTAAAAGGTTCCTACTCTTTTGCCAAATATCAGTAGTGGGCTTGTAACTGGTGCATTCAAAAGATTACGCGTAGGGTGTTTGTTTTGCTGGAATTTGAGGCAGTTGGTCAGAACTCTAGAGCTACGTGCTTTTTTTAATTACAAAAGTTGCTCAGGAGTATCATTTCTCACTGGGGTACTATGTGAGCAAGAAAAAACCATTAAACATTTCATTGATGAAGCAGCAACCAGGGACAGACAACCCACTCCCTGTAAAACAACTGAATTGTACAAATGATCATAACAGCTAAAGGGACAACTCACCACAAAGTTTGAGAATAGCTAACCAAACTGACTTCTGGGCGTTCCTGTGAATGCATTCCTAAACTTTTCCATTGTGATTTGGGGGTGTCGACAAAGATCATAAGAAGAGGCATGTGAAATTTAAAATTGCCTATCCCATTTGTCTACATCTATACCGGTTCTTCTCTGAGTATGTTTTCTGCTTTGTTTCAAAAGTCAGATTTAAGTGGTTAATCTTTTGAAGGCTTGTTCATAATTACTCCATATAGGACAGCACAATCACCAAATGAGAAAAAACTTAAAAGTAAAATTTGGGAAATTACTGTTTTTTAACAATCAGTGATCATTTTATGTAAATATTTCCCCGACAATAAAATAGTTAAAAACATAAAATGGTAGATACTTAACTTACTGTGACTACACAGCTCTCATTATCCAGTTTGATTATTTATGTTGAGGTTAAGCTTGTGTATCTGAAGATGTAAGTTAAAACAATTCTAAAAATTAAGTTAACCAGTGTTTGAAATCAAACATGCAGTGATGCTGTAGGGAAAATTAAAGGATATAGCGAATACATTCTAGCCACATATCTTCTAGGGTTGATTTATTGGTATGCATACTGTTGGCCTTTTGTGGGTTTCAATAGTCTGATATCACAGATAAAAGAAATAAAGAAAAAAAGGCCAAAAACAGTTTAGGTATCTGTCTTGGTATGTGTGTGCCCAAATTCTTTAATACATATTTGATACAAAGCTTCATTGCCAGCATTCTCAAGTTTGTCTTTGTTTGGAATAATGTAACTATTATAGCCACAGGTTGTCTCTAACTTACCTCCTCACTTGTAGTTTTACTATTCCATTAGACTTCCCAATATTCTTCATTAGCCAACTTTGTCTGTTCATTGTTCCTCAAATAGCTCTCTCACACTCTCTCTCTTCCATGTCATTGCTTCCATCTGGAATGTATTCTTATTTACCCTCCCTCCAGCTGTGAAAATTCTACTATCCTCCACAGACCACTGAGTAGTTCAACCCCTCCATAAGGCATTACCTGATCAACCCAGTTGAGAATAGTGTATCTCATTCATTCATTCATTCATTCATTCAACACAAGTTTACTGAAGTCCTGCTATGTGCCAAGCATTGTGTGGTAGGCCCCACTCTCCCTTAAAAAATATGAGGTTTTTCTTTTATTTGGACCATTTGTATAACACTTGCTTTATATCAAATGATGTTACAGCAACTTGTACATGGGTTTTATTTCAGTCTGGTATTGGTGAGTGTCTTGAGGGCTGAGACCATGCTTCCGTCATCTTTGAATTTGCTGCAGTGCTGATGGGCACCTTTCACAGGAAAAGTGAATGAGCACCAAACTAGGTATATACCACTCCAAGACAAACGAAATGCTCACTTTGGGAAAAAAGCTAATTAAAATAAGTAGCCCAATGCCAATTTACATAAAACACTAAGTTGATCGGCTTGTTTTCTGTTTTTCCACTGTTTATCTGGATATTAAACAAAATCAATGTTAGGTGTATGTTCTTACTTTGTGAATTTGGTTTCTTTTGACAGAGGTAAATTAGAGTGTTTCAATAAATGGACTGATTCCAGAAGACCTAGTATTGAGATGTGGTTTAGTTTTTTTTTTTTTTTTTTAACACAGATGTATATATACTGTACAAGTCACCTGTATTTACACAGTCTCAGAACTGGATATAAAGGTGTATAAGATCCCTCTACCTCATTTGGTCTGTGAAAAAAAGGAATTGTGAAATTCTTCCCTAAGTCTTTTCACTACCTGGTGAGCTCCGCACCAACCTAAAAACAATCTCCAGTGTTTATGGCATATTGCAGTTTCTGATACTAATGAAAATGCTCAAGGCCATGCAGAACAAGGGGAATGGACAGGACCAAATTTGTTTCACTGTACTTAGTACCACACAGTTTCCTTTAAAAAAAAAAAAAAATTTATCTATCTGAGAAGAGAAACAGCACAAATGGGAGGGGCAGAGGGAGTGGGGTTCAGAATCTCAAGTAGACTCCACACTGAGTGCAGAGCCTCATGCAGAGCTAGATCTCATGACCCTGAGGTCATGACCTGAGCTGAAACTAGGAGTCAAATGCTTAACTGACTGAGCCTCTCAGGTGTACCCACAGTTTCCTTTTGATGTCTCCTTTTTCTCCTTATTAGTTCCTACTTTTTTCCCTGTCTGAAGCTACCTGAATTCGTTCTCTCTTCCAAAGAGAACCATCAGAAAACATCAGAGTTTACTCCCTTGCTTTTGGAAGAGGGTTTATTTTAAGCATGGGGAAATTCTTCTAAGGGATTCATCACTATCTGTGGAATGTCAAACACCAGGAAGTTGGATGTGAGTGGACATTTTAGAGCCAAACTAAATAGGTAACTAACATTTTAATCACTCTGTGGAAAGGTCAGTATGGCCCAGGGACTTGGCTCAATAGATGTCTGTTTGACAACTGCATTTATTCATTAGTTTTCTGAAGTTTAGATATTGGTCTCTGTTACTAACAAAGAATCCAATAAGGCATGATGACCTCAATGGCAGAATGGACATTCACTGTTCATAATTTTTTTCTTTTTGGGAAGAAATGTCCAACCACTTCCTTATATATGGGAGTCAGAGAGTCACTAGTAAACAATACTGTCTGTTGAGAGAGGATTTATGAGTGTGACCTCTCAGCTATCAAATGTAGGTAGAGAGTCTCTCATTTCCTAAAGGGAAGGCCCCTCCAGGTCAGGCAGCTCATAAAACCATGTATCAACACTGGGGATGATAGAGAGGGGCAAGATGCAACAGGCTGGAGAGCAGAGGGCCTACTTCTAGGGGGGTAGCTGCTCATTGCCATAGAGGAATGTAGGCTCAGCATTGCCAGATCTACACAAGAGCCAGAAATGGGCTTTATTTGTGGTCTCCCAATTTTCATTTTGGCTTAAAAATACTAGTGTGCTGTGAAAGATAAATATGTCTGTGGGCCATATCCAGACCACTGGTTTACCACTTCTAGTTTTTTAAAAGCAAATTTGTGGTATGATAGAAACTGTTTTGAAAGGAATCCCCATTCCTGCCCCTTCTCCCAAAATCCCCACCCCTCCTGCTGGTCAGATTCTTTGCCTATCAACAAAGGGAAAAGATGTTTTTAAAGAAGTGACTTTTTAAACGGTGCATGAGAAAATCTGTAGTAAATGCCTTTGAACCTTCGACATCACTTTCTTGGATGAAAATGTAGTTTCTACAACAAAGGAAGTATAGGCCTTTACCTGGTTCCCTTGCTTATGCTTGTTTTATGGCAAACACATATGCATGTCAATTCTGTATTTAAGTGTTAAAAAATAATTTTTCAATTGCTATTTGTAACTGCAACAAAGAATTTTCTCTGCATAAGGCTTGCCTATCTTAACTAAATACTCAGTGATTTTTTCTTATTCTAATGCCCTTAATTAGATTTATAGACTCTTTACAGTGTTTTATGTTGATGAGGGACTTAGAATAAAATGCACACTAATAAAATATCCCCACTACCCAACTTGTGCTTTTGCATGTTTTATTTCAGTGAATAATGAGTCTTAAATAATGTTCTGAATATGTTGTCGAGGATGTTCTAAAGAAATATGGACTGATGATCCATCAGGAAACATTAATAAACATACAACCACATGGAACTGGTGACCGAGAGAAAGTGATTCATTGGGCTGTAGGCCATTAAAGAATTTGGGTCATGAATGCCTGCTACAAATAAAAATGTATTTAGAAAACAACAGTTATACATTCTCATTTTTTAATTTCCTTTCTGTGACTTTTAGCTTGCCTAAATGTTTTAAAATTGAAGGTAATCATTGTATAACATTCTCAATCCTGGGGTAAAGAAATTTACTCCACATACTTTCCTTTTCACATGACACAGCCATTTTCACGGTTATAGCTAATTAGCTTCCTTTCGACATTAGATACGGAGGATGTTTAAGCAACGTAAACTAGCTGTCATCCAGCAGCATCATAATCAAAATGGCATAAAATTTGCTATAAAACCTGCAGCTAATAACATTTATAAGGCACCTTATTACATAAGGATATTGAAGAAGCTCAGACACTGTATATCACAATGCTTCCCCGGGGACCTGGTTCATTTTCCTAATGACTGTGTATGGGTTTACCTTAGGAGCTTTTATGCACATGCCTGAGCACAGAGCTTACCCAGCCAGACTGATAAGAACTGAGGAAGAGTGACATCCAAATCCAGCAACAAAGTACTAGATCTGGCTGAAAATGAATCAGCAGTATGGCCATCCCTGTCATTCACCAGCTAAGCCTTCTCACCATCTCATGGCCATGATGGTTTTAATATTCTTCTATATTTTATTTGAAGGTGCTTGTACCAGCTGTCTACTTGAGAGACTTTAATACTTTCTTCCCCATGCCCTTATTCCTATAGCCTTTCTGCCTCTACTCATCCTTCAAGGTTAGCCTCAAACCATGTTTCTTACTGGGGCTTTCCTTGATGCCTGTAACCCTCCCTGATCTTTACCTTTGAGTCTGTATTGCTTTCATTATCTACTCTGCACAAGCAGTGGCCATTCCTGCCCACCCTTTTCTTTTTTAACAAATTAACAAACCAACCAGCTCAGCCTTATCTCATCACCAAACCACAGACAGTCAGCGCTGGAGGCACATTAGAGCTTCGTGTTCCAACATTAAAAACTCGACCAGTTCTTTTGGGACTCCCTTTTCCCATGGTGGCTTGCTACCCAGGTTCCTGTCTGGAGTTCAATGTGTTCACATAATTCCTAACTTGCTAACCTAGCTCCTGCCATTCCCCAACATCAGACTTTGTTCCTGGTGTCCCCTACGTTGCCTTGAATAGAACTTCTGAACTATGACTCAGTCATTGGTTACCCAGAGCAACTACCACCTGGCAGCCTACCAGTCCTGCCCAGTAATTTCTCATGTAGCAGCTTGAATATCACATATAATCTGCATGGTCAAGATTTTTCTATTCTCACTACTTGGTGATCCCTCTCTGGGACATAAGACCAAGTTTATTATCTGAACCATCTCCCCTACCTCGCAGGACAGTTCCTAGATACCATATATAACTTAGATCGTGTCATTGATGATAATCAGTAACCTTATTTCCTATCATGTGATTTAAATGTTATTTTATATCTTAGCTAGTTTGATGATTATGCCATGTATAAAACTTGCCTTTTTTTTAAATAACAAGATTATTATCTTCTTATGAAGAAAGACTATGTCGTTACACTTCTTTATCAAAGATTTACTGTGTTCTCTAGTCCTAGGCATGTGGTAGTACTCATACATTCATCGATAATTATCTTCCCCAGAGAACTTGTACACAGCATGACTCTAATGCAATAAAGACATCATTCTATCACCTAATAGGCTCTGGTTACCTACCAATGAAATGAGCACCATAATCACTGTAAGACATGCTTCAAATCCATCCTAAACCTTCCTTTTCTTATTGTGGTCTTCCCTTTATTCTCTCAGTTTGATTCTACACATCATTTAGCCTTCAGTTTTTAATTTCTGGCTTCCTTGCCCCATCTTCTAGTTCTCTTCTGCTTCTTAATGCTTGTCTTAAAGACCTTTCTGGTGGCAAACTTTCTACACTTGATTCTGAAGTAATTTCCTAAGCTGCCCAACATAAATCCTGGTTAGGTGTGGCCTTTCATCTTGGAATCTCTCTCTCCCATCTCTAGATGGGTACCTTGCAGAAGCTATATACTTTCCCTCTCCTTTAGTTCTGCTCATACTTTCACCTTTTCCCATCCCATGGAGTTCTTTATGCCTGTCTAGACAGATACCTCATTTTCTTCATCTGATATATACAAATGGGTAGAAATAGAGACATATACTATTAAGTGGCTTAGCATCTTTTTTTTAAGACTTCATTTATTTATTCATGAGAGATACAGAGAGAGAGAGAGAGGCAGAGACACAGGCAGAGGGAGAAGCAGGCTCCACGCAGGTAGCCCGATGTGGGACTCGATCCTGGGACTCCAGGATCACGCCCTGGGCCGAAGGTGGGTGCCAAACTGCTTAGCCACCCAGGGATCCCCAGTGGCTTAGCATCTTAAACTTAAATGGTGATGCAAAATATTATAGTTGGAAGTTGGGTAAGATTTTAAAAATTGGAATCCATGCAAATTAACCAGCAATGTTATAGATCACAAAATGCCAAAATATGCCAGCAGTAGGAAATCATCATCAAATTGGCCTTCCTATCTGTTAAGTGAGTTTGTGCATTATGGGTTATAGATTATTATGGTGAAATAGATGGAAAGAATTAAGAGGAGATGCATTACAATATGGCATGCAGATATTTATAACATCTTTAATAAAGGCTTAAAACTTCTTGGTGGTGTCCTTGGACATCAATTGGTCGATGATGTTTCCTGAGACTGAGGTCACCACAGAACACTTGAGATAGTTTGAAAAGGAAACTGATCTCTTCATCTTAGAAATCTAGGACAGTCATATAAACAGAAGTATAGGTACTATGAACTATTCTAGGAAAATTCTTTGCCCTCATCACACTTATTTTTTAAGTGTGATTGAAGAGGCCACAATATATAAATAAGTAGAATATATAGTATGTCAGACAGTAGTAAGGTTAGGAGAAAGCTAAAACAGGATTAGGGGGTGACTGATAAGGTTGTGCACACTAATTTAAGTAAAAAAGATTAAGATGGATTTCACTGATGCTGTAATATTGAGCTCTCAGAGAAAGAAATGTAGAAGAGAGCCATTAGGATATCTGGAGAGAGTAACCTCCAGCCACAGGAAACAATCAGTGAAGGGGAAATATTTTAGTCTTGCCAGGCAATACCAAAAATCCATGTGCAGTTGGTGACCATAAATTTAAGGTAGTATCAGCTAACATGGTATGTGGTTTTTTTGTTTTTTTTTTTGCTTTGTTTTTGGCTCTAGGGCTCAGAGTAATTGGGAGCTGGATTTAACTAAGTTTAGCTTTATTTTTTTTTTTCAAGTGAGTATAATAGAGAAAGAGGATCAAGAGAGTTGAAAGTAAATAAGGAAATGATAATGAAGATGAAATCTAAGTTAAATAAAGCAGTAAACTAGAACATGAGGAAGGAGTGAAGAATACTGGAAAGGTGGCAGAATGAATTATAGGTCCTTATGAGGTCAAAGTCAAAAATTTATTAAATCTGATTATTAGAGTGTAGGCTGGAAAGGTGAGTGATGATCATCTGAGAATGAGATTCTTAAAATGGGGGCTGCATAGGGTCACTTATGTTCATAAGGCCAAGGTGTAACTATATCTGCCAACAGCAGAGGTACAATGAAATCCAAGATCCTTACAGAAGAGAGATTACAAAGAACCCAGAGGACAGGGTATTGAAGACATCATCCAGGTGGAAACAGAAACTACAGTGCAGTATGAAATGAAATTGATGGATAGAATGTGAAAGAACCAGGAGCTAAAATATCCCGGGAATGAAATAGAATGGCCCTGAGAGCTTGTAGATGGCAATGGTGAGAAGAAGCAGATTCTTCAATATGATGGCATGAAGTTAGGGAGAAGAGAAAGAGAAATTACACCTACCTCCTTATCACCCACTCAGTGATAAGTGGATGTGAGGGAGAAACCAGCCATGCCTTGAAAGGACTGTTGGAGAAGCAGTATCCTTAGCAAAGTCAGATTTCCTCTTGAACAGTGGGTGAATCTCATGCCTCTCAGACCTAATGACCTGTTTTTATACCCAAATACTTTATATTGCTCCTCTAAGTCTTGTTATAAAGGCAGAGATAATTGAACTTATGAAGATCATAACTTAAAAAAATAGAAGAAAATAAAAGTAAACTGATTTTGAAAAAGAAAAGTCATTGAATTATTTCAAATCATAAATGCTCACTCACATTGACCCTAGAAGTCACAATGCAGAGGTCACATGTATTGGTGACAGCTGCAAGTGAAGATACAGGTGTATTTTTTGTACAGCTCAAAGACATCAGCAGTAGCAGTAGCAGTGAATGATTTACTGAAATAGTGACAACTCTTGGAAAAGTTCTAAATGAAGTAAAGTGATGTCTACTCTTGGTTTTCAGCCTAGTTATATTTCTGGGCATTATTGTGCCTATTATCATTAGAAAAATAATGTTTTGAGTTTATAGTCTAGAATTGAGTTGTGTTCTGGCTATTACTAAAATGCTTTTTCACTTACATGAATATCCAGTAGAACACTGGAAAATAACATGGGATGCAAACTCCTTTCTTGTGCGGCATCACAACGCTCACTGCGGGATAATTTGCCCACCCCTGATACTTTGTGCCACTCCTTCTTGATCCCAGCCATTGTGAAAACCAAAGGTACCCACTCATATTTTTGAAATGCACCCATGCTGCCCCTCATCAGAACAAGATTAATATTCATTTTAGTTTATAGTAAAAGGAGCTTAAAGAAAAGTCTGAGACATAAATGAAACTTTGAAAATGTGATCAAGTCAGTTCTCAAAGTGATTAAAACATAGGACACTTTGGACAAAAGCTAAACTTAAATATACACGTATACTTTGAAGAGTGAAAATTGTCCATAATATTTCATGATTCAAATATTAGATGTGTCTCTCTTCCGTCCACTGCCAGACTTAAAATGCACAAGATTAAAGAAGAGGAAAGCAAAAAGTATCAAAGGATACTGCATATTGCCAGTTCCAAAAAATGCTAAGAATTCAGAAATTCTTTGGAGAATTCTATGAACCTGAACTTCAGCTGGGTTTATCATCTATGATATGCCTCCTGTATGTTTCTTTAATGTGTGTGGGCCATAAGGGTACATGCATTTGTACATCTGCATGCTTACATCAATGTTCACATGGAAAAAGCTGCCCTTTTGTAGTAGAAAAGGTTAAAGTTGGTGTTGACGTCCAACTGGCTGATCAGCTGCAGCCTCCTGCTAATCAGGAGGATGGCAAGCGTCCTGGTAAATGGAGGGTGATGGTGGTGGTATTAGTGGCAAGAAAAAACAAACCTGACAGATCGACTTACTAGTTCCCAGTGCCATTCTCAATAAGAAAACATAGATGAAACAGAATGACAAAACAAATCACTCCTCATTCTATCAACATTTATCACAAAATTTGGACCATCAAAGCCTTTGCAGGCTGTAAAATAAATACAGCCTAGTTCTATCTTTATGCATATGCTCAAGTGCTTCTATATAAGCACATGCACTTTGTGTGCATAGATAAGCATAGTTTGGTTTTTGTTCATCAAATATTTCAGAGCATTTTTCAGATACTTCACTCTTCCCTTAACTTTTAATGTAAAGGGGGGTGGAATCCAGGTTTTTTTTATCTTATTCATTTACACTTCAATCATCCATGTTGTTTAATATCAGCGATTTGATATTCAAGAGCCCTTGGGCCTTTTCAAACATGCTTTGGAAAATCTTTTTTTTTTTTCTCTCTCTCTCTCTCCCCTAATATAAGAAGGAGAAGTAGCATTTTGCCAAAGGCAACCCAGAGTGAATACCAGGGGAACAGGGTGCTATTTCACTCTGAACTTGTGAATTTTGAGTAATATCTAAATTGGAGGAAAAGAGAACTCTTGGTAACTTGTTGTATGTGCATACTCGGGCACCTCTGTTTTATACAGTCATACATGTGATCTGTATTATCTTACAGCAGGAAAATTTTAATTTCATTCTAGAAAGATTGCCTATGCAGAAATACAATTAATATATTTCCCTCTCCCTCTTTGTCCTTCTCCTCCTCTTATTTTTCTTCCTTGCCTTTTTTCTCCCCTTTTCTCCCCCTCCTCTTCCCCCTCCCCTTCTTTTTTCTTTTTCTTCTTCCCTTTTATCTTGTGAAAAGAGTCATTGGGTATAATTAATCTTTTCTCTTAAGATAATCTTTCTTATGTTGAGAAATGGAGATATAAAGCAGCTTAAAAGAATCATGGAGTTTTGATCATTCAACTGGTTCCTAAATTTTTTCTATTAAATTTCATGCTGATAATGATCCAACTTCTAGTTTATTCCAGATACGTGAGGCTCACTGACTCCTGAGGGAGGCAACACACATCCTTAAAAGTCATCAAAATTTGTCTACTTCTTCAGGATGTCGACCTAGATAATATTATAGAACTAGAGGCCTATAGTTTTTATGACCCTCTTTAAGTGAAATATTTAAAAATGTAAGTAGAAAATCAGGTATGAAACTTAATATTTATTTAAAATGGTAAGTGAAACCATAGTATATAAATTTAAAGTTATTGAAATAAAAAAATAGTATATTTATTTATATATATAAAATATATATATTATTATATATATATATTTTATTATTCACTGCCTAGCACACTTGTCTACTATTTTCTTGAAATTTTTTGAGTGCTGGCCCTTTGATCACCTCTCCATGTGTCAACAATTTAGTAGCATCACTTTTTTATGGAGTGAATAGGAAGATAACGCACTCTTTCCTTTAGCAAGTTTTGATGGAAATGGAGATTTAATCATTGATAGTTTGTTAAGTTTTCTTTCAGCATCTTCACTAGTTGTCTGTAATGTTGCATTAATTGTTAAGACTGTTTCTTAAGAGGATGAACATCTCTGAAGTTTTTTTCTCTATACAAGCAATAAGATGTCAGGGCATTTCAATTTGTGTGTGTGTGTGTGTGTGTGTGTGTGTGTGTGTGTGTGTGCATCATGACAAACTTAAAATCCTCTGTGAGTTGATGACGCACATTGACCAATTTGTGATAAATGTCCTTTTCGTAGTGGCCTAGTTGATCTTCATCAATATTTGTACATTGTGTCAGATCAAGAAATTAATAAGAGGGGATCCCTGGGTGGCTCAGCGGTTTAGCGCCTGCCTTTGGCCCAGGGCATGATCCTGGAGTCCCAGGATCAAGTCCCACGTCGGGCTCCCGGCATGGAGCCTGCTTCTCCCTCCTCCTGTGTCACTGCCTCTCTCTCTCTCTTATCTCTATGTCTATCATAAAGTAAATAAATAAATCTGTGAAAAAAAAGAAATTAATAAGAACCTGTATATAGGCAAAGGGAAAAGCAATGTTAAACAGGGAAAATTATGTGCAAAAGAATGGCCTGGCACAGACAAGAGTAGTTTGAATGGAGTAGAGTAGAGAACACCAAGAACAGTGGGACAACAAATGTATGCTACCTTCAGTTAGGGAAGTAAAAGATAGAGCTGAGTGCTGAGTAATGGTTTCCAGCCTATAAAGACTTAACCATAGGGAAGTGATAGCCTATTAATGGTTGATTATGCATATGAAGTATATGTAGCCTTATGATCATTTTCATTTGAGTTCCACAAATCCAGTTTTTACATGTACTAGCCTGTGGAACCCAGTAGGAGTAATTTAACCATGCACAGAAGTGACTGTGTACCATATAAGTATAACTTATTAAATTCACATTAAATGTATCTGCAAAATAACCTCCTTTTACCCACATTTTCAAAAAGCCTGCAGCTAACCTAAAGTCACCCACCATAAGAGCTAACTTGGCAGAAGGAAAGTTAAAGTGGAAAGAGAAAACAGAGGGGCACCTGGGTGGTTCAGTGGTTGAGCATCTATTTTTGGCTCAGGTCATGATCCCGGGGTCCTGGGATTGAGTCCCACAATGGGCTTCCTGAAGGGAGCCTGCTTCTCCCTCTGCCTATGTCTCTGCCTCTCTCTCTGTGTCTCTCATGAGTAAATAAATAAAATCTTTTTAAAAAAAGAAAGAGAAAATGGAAAGATAGAGGTAAAAATATCTTACTTTACAAATTTTACAAAAGAACATGATCATGTGAATTACTGCATAGATTGTTCTCATGTCTGCCTGGGCAAGTGAAGGCTCATAACACACAAAGCTTCACTGGCTTCATATTAATGTACTTCTGTCCTTTCCCTTTCTGTACTTTGGCCCTGGTTCTGCATTCCGGGAGCTCCACTGCATGAGTCTCAAAACATCTGAGAAGAGCTGCATGCTTTTGTTCATGAGTTTCTTCTTGCAGATAAACATCTTCAGCTTGGGCTCACACTCCAGGGTATTTACACCATCTCCTCCCTGCTGTCCCCATCCAGGCCTCCAGTTTGCTATTGTACCTCCAATGTCATCTTAGGAACCAAACACGATAGTATGCTCTTGGTGCTTATGGCGTGAACATTTGATATTTCAACTATTCTTAAGTGTTTAGATCAAAAGTTCTATCAGAATCATATATTGACAACTGTGTGGGGGTATAGCATACACTAATATAATCAGCTGGTGAAAATGTAAATAGGTACAATCACTGAAGAAAAGTACATTGAGCAATAGCTATTTAAATAAAAAATCTGCATACTCTATTACGAAGCACCAGCCCTCAACAGATTCTGCCCTAGAAAAACATGCACATGTGTAAAATGAATCATTAGGAGGATATTTGCCCAGCATTGTTTATACCAGAGAAAATCTGGCAATAATGCAAATGTTAATTTAGCAGGAAAATGACTTTAAAATGTGGTACATCCACAGTATGGCATAACCAATAGATAGATACATAGATTATTCGATTTATAGATTGATCAGATATGTTTTTGACTGAAAATCAAACAAAACACTCAGAATAATACACAATGAATAATGCATTTATTGTAAAACAAAGAGGCACAGGATACACATAAATATATATGTAGAAAGATGTAGCAGTAATTAATACTTCTGCAAAGGGCGAGAATTGGGATGATTGCTTAAAGAAAGATTTTCCCTTGGATATCGCTTTTTCTCATTATTTTAAATAAGAACATATCCACATATTACTTGAGTAGTTAAATTATCTAAACCAACATTGTATTAGTTACAGAACAGATAGTGTGGTACTGTTCTATTTCCCTGCTTATTCACACAGAAACAAACACACATACATATACACATGCAGTTGAACATACACATACAGACACACACAAACCCAGGAGAGATTCTCTATGACTGATTAAGAATGTGAATTAAAAGTCTAGATTCAAGGACTCAGTCTTTGTCTTTCAAATAAATAAATAAATCTTAAAAATAAATAAATAAAAGTCTAGATTCAAAGTACACACACATGCAACTCACACAAAAAATATCCTTGAGTGATCTAGAAGCATGTGGTCATGTCATCAGATATAACCAGTGTCTTTGGCAAGACCTGGCAAGAACCATGAAATTCTCTGGTGAGGTTTTAGATTAAAAAAAACACTGTTTAGATTATCTGACCAAGAATATATACTCCTGAATGAGCATTTGCAAAACTGAGAAAGGACAGGGTTGAGGAGATGAGAGACCGTAGATATAAATAATCATGAGATAGCCTGAAATAGATAGTCCATTCTCTCTGCTCCATATCTTCATCTAGATTGGGATTAAAATCAATTACACTCACTTCACAGAAATATTGTGAGGATCATTTGGACAGCAGAAATGAAGTCTTTTTTGAAAGTATAAAATGCTGGGACGCCTGGGTGGCTCAGCCATTGAGTAACTGCCCTTGGCTCAGGGCGTGATCCCGCCATCTCAGGATCAAGTCCCACATCAAGATCCTTGCCTGGAGCCTGCTTCTCCCTCTGCCTATGTCTCTGCCTTTCTCTCTCTGTGTCTTTCATGAATAAAACAATAAAATCTTTTTAAAAAAGAAAGTATAAAATGCTTTGCAAATGCCAGGTATTGTTACCTTCAACTTAGCAAATGACCAATGAACACAAGATTGACATACTTTTGTTAGCCATAAAAAATGAGAAAAAGACAGGAAGGAAAGTCCATGTCTGCTGGCTGAATGGTGACTGAGCTCCATAGTGTTCAAAGCCTAAGGCCATGTCCAAGGCATTGACAAGTCAAGGGAATGAAAAAAATCATCCTTTAGGTAGACTGTGGGAGACTTTCGTTCTGTAAACAAAGTCAGTTGAATGAGCAGTGTTAGGTAACATGAACCTAAAAATACATGATGTTGTCTTTGATTATTACCATTAAATTGTTAATTGGAACACTCTGGTTCACATGATACTTGCTTCTCTCAATTGCGAAAGTCTGAAGCTGGTCAGACAGGGAGAAATATTGATCAAGGGACTCTTTATCTGGACATATATTGGACCAAGATGTTAAGAAGATTTACTCTTTTTCTCTCTCCAAAAAAATAATAGTTTCCCTGTTCTCTCCTTTTGCTCTCAAGCCCAAAGATGATTTGTGCCAAGCAAAGAAGATTTGAATCTATTGCTTTAATGTTGTTTTAACATAGTTTTCATTTTTAATCTGTAGATAATCCTAATATAATAGACTGTGAATCAATATTTATAAATGAATTTTAATCTTTTATAGCAGATCCATTAACAAACCCCAAATTTATTGAGCTATAAAAGTTAGGCCAAAGCTACGGCATGTAGTATAGTCTTATAGTTCCCAACTGAATCACTAGGCACTGTAGATATGTTGCTTCACACTGCACAAGTGCTCGCAAAAAAAAAAAAAAAAAAAAAGTAGTATATTTGTCTCCTCTTTTACTTTTCCTTGGGATAAACATGGAAACAGTAAAAAGGGGCTAGGGCACCACAGGGGATGTGAAGCAGACAGCCTGTACAGCCTACGAGGGAAGCTTTGCCAGAGTTACAGTGGCTGTTGCAGGGCAACCAGCTGTGCATCTGAAATGAGCTGGTGTAAATGAAGCACTTTTAACAGGACCAACGTTTTCCTTGGATGTTTCTCTATTTGCCTTCCATTTTTATTAGGACATTTTCAAAATTTACCCTCCCAGCCGCAGATGTGCAAACAATGAGTATAACAGAGGTTTTGCCCTCTTGACATTTTTTTAATGGTTGAGTTGAATAAAGGCAGGTATGTAGTCAGAACTGCCAGGCTAAGTGCTTGTTTTTGGGCTCTTAATCCAACCACACAAGGTCATGGGAATGTGTGTGGTCCTTTCCCTACTCCCTTTAACAGGGTGTGCTGGTCATCACTGAAGATACCTAGGTGGGTTTCCTCCTTACATTCCCTCAGCAATCTCATCAGCAAAGCACAAACACTCACACAGACCCTCTGTGTATGTACACAGAGATGCAAGAGCAAGAAGGTACTTTCAGAAGCTGGGTTTGGTATGTTGGCCCTAAGAAGGACCTAAAATTTCATACAAAAAAAAAAGATGACACATCAAGTTGCTATAATCTTTTGTAAAACTGGCCAAGCCACTAGAGCACTTGGAATAATTCAGCAGGACCTTGACAAAATATTATGACTTTGTAGTATCTTTATAATTTATTGTATAGTTTGAGAGCTTTTGAGAGTTATCCTAACATTACTTGTTTGGAGATTGATGAAATCATTGCACAATAGAGACCAGAGGAACTGGAGAATTATTCAGTCAGTGCTTTGGTTTTCCTGGAGACTCTGAGCTAGAACTCAGTCATCCAAGGTTATATGGCCTGTGTGAGGCAGGGCCAGAACCAGCACTGGCAAACATATATTGTTTTGAAAAATAAAATAATTTGCATTTTATTCCTGTTTCTCCATGGGCATGCATACTTTAGTTCAAAACTGGAGGGCAGTTTTGCAAAGCAGTGGCAAGGCACAGCACTCCAGTCTAGATGTATCTGCTATTTCTTCACTTAGAAAATCATAGCCAAAACCATTCAGTTCCCAAAGAACCAGGTGATTGCTCTTACGGCTCCCCTTACTCATTGCTTCCTTACATACCAGTCTCCTGAAAGATACTTTCCACACCCTGTTTACTCTATGAAACCCCTTGGCTTGCATGTGCCTCTGGTCCAGCTGACAGTGCTTTTATGTAAACATATTGCACTGCCTTTTCTGATGTGATGCTGCTTCTCTCAAGGATACTTTACACGTGCTGGCCATACTTTTAATTTGGGAGGGGAGTTTTTAATCTCTAACCAAACTGGCAGAAGCCTGCTGCTTAATGGTGGAAATAAAATCTGGTTGTGAAAAAATTGTGAATAGTAATTCTTTTTTTAAAAAAGATTTATTTATTTATTTGAACTGGGGGTGGGGGGAGGACAGAGGGAGAGAGAGAATCTCAAGCCAACTTTCCCACTGAGCACAGAGCCTGACATGGTGCTCAATTTCATGACACATGAGATCATGACCTGAGCTGAAATCATGAGTCAGACACTAAACTGACTGAGTTTCCCAGGTACTCAGTGAATATTAATTACTAAAACTGTAACCTCTCAAATGTTGCAGAGGATAGAAAAATAGAAGAGGTGGAAAAAGACTGAGGGAGCAAGGGCCACTTGTGACCAGGTTAGAGTTTTTTTTCTAGAACTCCTTTCTAGAGCCCCTATATGTCGAACACTTCACTAGCCCTAAGAGTCTAAAATGCCACTATATTATCCTACAGTTACCTGCTTTCTTTTGCATTGATCCAGTTCCAAGAGTGAGGAAATCCATGTATAGTGAAGGCCAATTCTCTGTGTAGAATATTTGAGAATTCCATGTGTTCTCAAGATAGATCAAAACTGATTCACTTCTATATCCCAACTTCTCAATGATCCACTCTTTAATTAGAAATTCACAGGTTAGGGATGCCTGGGTGGCTCAGCAGTTGAGTGTCTGCCTTTGGCTCAGGACATGATCCCAGATTCCCAAGATCAAGTCCCACATCGGGCTTCCTGCATGCAACCTGCTTCTCCCTCTGCCTAGGTCTCTGCCTAGATCTCTGCTTCTGTGTGTGTGTGTGTGTGTGTGTGTGTGTGTGTGTGTCTCATGTATAAATCAATAAAATTTTTTATAAATAAATAAATAAATAAATAAATAAATAAATAAATAATATCTAAAGCCTATAGGCATCATATTGGTAGTTATTCAAATAAAGGAGAAGGATCAGTATGGCCTACTCTATCAATAAATAGTTTCAAGGAGGAAGTCAGATTTGGTCTTTTGTTCTTGCTGTTGTTTTGTATTTATACATTGAATTATGGGTAATATTCTAATATTCAAAGAGCTGAAATGTAATGTGGGATTGGAGCCATACTTCTTACAGTCAAGCAAAGAAAGACATCACAACCAAAGGTTTGGAGACATTCTGGCCTAGTGGGGAGAGAGCAGGATATAAATTTGGATAAACTAGGTGAAGCCAGATTAAGGAGGTCCTGAAAAACAGCAGAGGAGTTTGGACTTAATGTGATAAGAAATAAGGCTGTGAAGACTGTTGAGAGGCAGAGGACATGATAAAAGCAGTGCTTGGGGAAGATTAATCTGTCAACAGTTTGCAGGATGGATGCTATTTTAAAGATTGTATATTGTTATAGTACTTTATGTTTCCTTGGGGGTGTTTTGTATATATTTTTCTCTCCTCTGTTAGATTATAAACTCCAGTAAGGCAGATACCATGCTTTCAGCTGACTCTTTCAATTTCCCACAGCATTTAGCCCAGTGCTGGTCTGTTACTCTTGATGGCTAAGTATGTAGAAAAGCCACCAAATGATCAGGAATATTCAAATATCTCAGGCTATTTAGGAGTTAGGACAGAGCAACAATGTCTTTCCCAGACTAACTACAGAGGATACTTTTCTTTTTCTTTTTCTTTTCCTGGGTTGGAAATTCTAGAACCCTGTGTCCAGTGACAGGAGAAGTTATTGAAGAAAGAGAGGAAGGTTAAGAGGGAAAAGAAGAAGAGAAAGCGGAGACAATGCTGATATGAACTGGGTCAATACAAACGTCAGCTTGTTAGGCACAGAAGCTTGGATAATGCTGAGAATTGCCCTTTAATTCCATGTGTGTAGTAGATTGAATAACTTTGCTAATCACAAAGACTGGCAGTCCTGAATTATACTATAGCCCAAGAGTTTTCTCCCCTACCCTGTGTGTGCTCACACGACAGGCAGCTGCTCCCCTGGGCACTGCGTAAAGGACCATGATACCATGTCTAGGTTCAAACTTTTTAAAAGAGTGAACTAATAATATCTGCCTTGGTACAGGATAAGGCAACGATAGTACACAAGTTCTGTCTTTGTCAATTCCAACTTCCCTCAACTAAGAAGAAACTGACATCCAAAGTGAAACAGTGAGTTTCTAATAGCTGGTTAGTCTGAAGGAAGAACGAAGCATGAGAGACCTATTCCTGGGTGTCACGGTCTAGCCTTTGTTCACTATTCCGATATCCCTCATGCTGTTTTGTTTAGGACATCAGGGTTCTTTATTTTTCTCAATTTCCCAAAAGCATAAAACTAAGTGACAACTTCTGACCCAAATATTTATGATGTCAGAAGCTTTTCTGGGTGTATTAATAGATGGAGGAACAAGCTTTCTTAGCTTCTTGAATCTGATGTTCAGTCCTCTGTGATGCTAGATTTGTCAAAGGGAAAATAACTGAATACCCCCTGGGACAAACCAGCATCACTAGAAGCCACTGCATTCCACACTTACTTAATGCCTGTGGTACAGAAGTAATTTATCCTTCAAATTTTATAATGCAACATATCAAATTTTTCCTTCATACCTACCTTTCAGGCCTGATGCCTTATGCAAACACACTCTCACTGGGTAAAGAGAACATCTTTGTTTCTGTGGTTTCTTTATGATCATGGCTAGTCCCTACATAGATAATCTTCTCCACCTCCACAGTGGTACTCTTGGTAATGGGAAGTACAGCTAGCAGTATAGTTTACATCACCATATACAGTCGGTTAATGGCCGCTTTATTAGGTATCTCCAGTGAGATGATGGGCCATGCGAGAGTATTAACACCTGGATTTACAGTCATCATGACGGAACACATTGAGGTTCTTTACTAGGCTGAATTACTCAATAACATCTTAGAAACATAAATAATCAAGAAGCCTCATTTTCAAGCCTAAAAGCCAGGAGTCTGTCTTGCTAATTGACCATGATGGAGTTATAATAGTGAAATACAACACAGAAAAACTCTCTAGAAGGCTGCCTTGGGCATATAACATCAATAAAGCACTGGTGATCCCATTTCCAGACCCAGGTTCTTATGAAGGGCTCCTTCAAGGCAGGCCCATGTTTTGAGATACAGATCTTTGGGGAGGTGTTTTAAATGTCTAGTTATTTTACAGAATAGATAGAGAAGAACTATTTCTTTGTAATTAAATTTGAGCTTCAGGATGCTTCCAAAAGGCTTCTAGGTTTCTTAGTATTAATTTATAGATTTCAAGTACCCAGTGAGATTAAATCAAAAAATAGAATAGAATGGAATAGAACAGATTTGAACAGAATTGAATTGAATTGAAATGGAAGCAAACAATAAATTAATTAAACAGTATGCACCTATACTTCCAAAATAAAGGGGGAAATGGCATAAATATAGGATTAATCTGCAAATAAGCAGTGGTCCACTTGACCAATAGAAATAATGATAATAATGACTCATTTCCCTGGTGTTAAAGCATCAAACAACTGATACTTAAAATACTGGTAAGGCAAACACTATTTACATTTTACAGATAATAAAATTGAAGCTTGGAGGGAGTAAATTAAATTAGGATAGACCCATATGTTCTGATTCCTACACAGTGCCTTTACATGGACTAAGTTCTCAAGTGCCCTGTTTTCCCTGAAGCTTGAATTTATCTGGTATTTGTACTTTTCTGTCCATGTGCAGTGATTGTCTGTGACACTTTTATATGGCTCTGAAGCCAATGGGAATAGTAAATATGGTTTATTCTTCATGCTAACCTGGCTAGATTGCCCTGTGGATCAGTGGTCTCATGCTGACCAACCACCATTAATTGTTCTAAGAAACAGTATTTATAGCTCAGGTTGCATTACTAGGAAATAAAATGGCAATCACATCTGTAGGATAGTGGACTTCCAAAAGTTCCAGAGCTTCCAAATGTCAAAAAATGATGTCACATTTACAAACCACATGGAGAAATCAGAGAAATGCAGATTTGCCTCTCAGTGTTTCAGAGTATTTACATACAGTTAAGGTAACATCCAGTTTGGGTCATTAGAAAGTCTCTAAATACTTTTGACCTGAGTCACAAGTATTTCTTCTGAAGAGCAAAAAAAGTGAATAATTGCAAGAAGCTGATTGTTCATTTGATAATCTGGTGCTGTAGCTGAGCCTTTTCAATTTTGCATATGGTGATACCCATTATCAAGAACAGAGAATATATAATGTACTATGACCACTCCAAGGTGTTTCTATGGCTGTTTCTTGCCTCTCAAGAGTAAAACATATGGGACATTGTTTGTCAGAAAGAGTTCCCCTTTCCTCATCTGTCTTCCTTTTGTCCTCATGCCCTCTTCCCCTTTATTACCTTAAGTTTCCACTCTTTCCTCACAACTGGAGACACCACATTGGATTATGTGGACCCAAGATTCTGGTCATAGTTACTCACATCCATGAGCCTTCAACAACCTAGGGAGGCAGTATCCTATCAAAAAATGTCCAGCAGATTTTATGTTTTGCAGAACTAGAGGAATATATGCCAGGATGTGGCCTCACTTTTGGCAATATTTGTTGGAAATCTTTCCTACCAATATGATTGCGGTGTCAAGATGAAGGCAGAACAGGAGGAGAAGCAGCTAGAATAAGTTATCATTAAATAAAGGAATGAAAGGACACAATTTTAAGAAGCAATAAGGGACAGACACCAGAGGAATTTATGTTAGAGCCTTTGCAGAGAGAGTAATTAATACATTGCATATGGAATCAACCCATTGAGGGATGCAATGGAAGTAATTAGTATGAAGTTTTAATAAAGGAGTTAGACATGTATTTAGAGGAAAGAGAATGCTGTGATGTACAATTAATAACTCTGAGGCTGGGACGAAGCATATAGGACATGGGCTTTCTGGCTGCTTTTCCCTATTCCCCCATCAGCCAGTCAGCTAAGAATGTGCCTTCGTGAACACTTTCTACAGCAGGCTCCCAGGAGTGTCTTGTCTGTGGAAATCAGGGAAATCTAAAAACAGCTCTGTTCTGTTTCAGAAAGGTAAATGAACCTTTTATGGAAAGCAGAGGTGTGAAAGGCTTTAGACAAACTCATTACAAGCTCCAGCACACACTTAGTGAACGGAATTGTGACTTAGAACCTCATACTGCCCAGTGTCCCTGGGGGCCAAGAATAACAGAGAAAGTACAAAGACAATGCATTCAATTAAATACTGTAAATTAATGGCAGCATGGCTCTTCCTGTACTGTCCTCCTTATTCTATCCCTGTCCAAAGGAATACAGGAAGAAAAGAGCAAATATTGGAGCCTTCATCCAAAAACATTTGTATACATGGTCTCCTGCTTTTGGCCAAAGAATCTCTAACATTCCAGCAAGAATTTCCGATGAACGAGTAAAACATATACAATCTGTGACTGACAGTCCACTCTAGTTCATCCATGTACTCAAACATTGATTTCTTAAGTAATAATTTAGCCCATTAACTACATTTTATCTATGAATTACCCATTGAGTAAAACAAACTCTGCTTTGGCCCTAGTTGCTTGCATAAAGTTTGGTTGAAGTCAGATATAAAGGCATTGAGAAAAAACTAGGAAAGTCTTGAAAGGACTAAAGAAAAAAAGAACCACATAAAGAATCTCATCCTTTACTCTAACAACATTCCGTGGTGGTACCTGATATCAGAAGGTATGACATCAGTTATTTTGGTAATTAAAGGCTCTTCTAGTGGTTGGATCCCACAACAAAATGTGTTTATAAATAAAAATAGGTAAACATTAATTGACATTTACCACATTTATGGTTCTATGCTATCACTGCTCATTCAGTATCTCATTTAATTGCCAATACAACCAAGAAGATAGGTATTGATAAAAGCATTTTATAAATGACAAAACTGTCTAAAACCACTCAAACAGAAAGTGACACAACTAATGTTCTAACTCAGCTCTTCCAGAGACGAAGTTCTTGGCAATTTACCTCAGTGTTCTCTGAGAGCAAGATCCCATGGAATCAAATTATAAAATGAGGACTTGGAGCAAAGATACAAGATGGGGCAAGAGTAGCTGAATGGCAAAAAGGAACATAACATTCTTTTTTTCTTTACTTTTTTTATTTCATAATTGGAGTAAGTGGCC
This sequence comes from Canis aureus, assembly GCF_053574225.1. Lineage (NCBI taxonomy): Eukaryota > Metazoa > Chordata > Mammalia > Carnivora > Canidae > Canis > Canis aureus. Next base: position 30,067,962 of record NC_135616.1, read on the forward strand.
CTATCTGTGTCTGCTTTGTTAATGGTAATGGAAACCAATGTAAGTTGTGATTTGGCCAAATAACAATATACAGCATTTCTTTTCTTTATGAGTGAAAGGTTATAATACTTGTTGCATCTTGGAATCCCTGGGTGGCGCAGCGGTTTAGTGCCTGCCTTTGGCCCAGGGCGCGATCCTGGAGACCCGGGATCGAATCCCACATCGGGCTCCCGGTGCATGGAGCCTGCTTCTCCCTCTGCCTGTGTCTCTGCCTCATTCTCTCTCTCTCTCTCTGTGACTATCACAAATAAATAAAAATTTAAAAAAAAAATACTGGTTGCATCTTTTACGAAACAAACAAAAAGTCTAGTGTTCTTATGTGGCACAAAAAATACTGGAAAGGCAATTCATTGTTCTTTTCCCTTTCTGTGTCCTTTCTCTATGAGTGTAATTTTAAGCCATGTATCACCTGAGAGAAAAAAGAAAAAAGGGAACTTATGTCCTCTTAACTAATTAAATGTAGGTAAAAGGTTACTTTACCCATTTGCAAGCCAAATATATAGGTATTCAGAAATGAAAAAAATGCACAAAGAGTTTTAGTAAGAAAGAGGTTTTATTTGGATTAATAGAGGAGTTATATAATGTTAAATATAACCAGGTTATATAATGAGGTACATAGTTTTGGGAGACGAAAGATTGGTTGGTGGAGAATGAAGGAAACCTGCATGAATATCCACCAAAGAAGGCTAGATTTTAATTTCATCCATTTGTCCATTCATATCTTCATTCAACAAATGTTTATTGGACACCACCTGTGCTGGTCACAATGTTTTGTCCGTATGAATGTAAAATGACTAAACATTGTTTGTCTTCCTTGAGCATACATTTCAGCGAGGAAGACAAAATAACAGCTAAGTAAAGTAAGTACAGTTAGTGATAAATGCTATGATGAAAGTGCCAGAAAAGAAATAAAGGGGGTAGAGGAGTAGATGTGGATACAGGAAAAGTTTAGGAAGGTAAAACCATAGCCTGAAATCTGAAAGAAGGTAAAGAAACAGGAAACTAATGTTCCCAATTTATAGAGAAATGTGTACAAAGGCCTTAGAATGGCAAAGCTTTGTTTTGCTCTAAGAAATGTTTCATGCCACGGTGCCTGGGGAAGTGGGAGGATAATGGTGCTGGAGAGAGACCACACCAGCAAGGCTCTGTAGGAGACAAGTGACATGATCAGATTCATATTGTACAGATCTCTTGGTTGGAGACCATTAATAGACTGAGAAGCAGAGAAAATGCAGAGAAGGCAATGAAAATTTACCACAGAATTCATCTAAGCTAGGTTGGTGGCTTGGCCTACAGAAATGGAATGAGATGAGAGAAATGGAGAGGTTCAAAATAAATTATGGTTGTGGAATTAAGAGAGTACTCTGAGGACCTGGAATTTTTTTTTTTTTTTTTTTTTTGAGGAACTAGTAGACTGCCATATTTGGAGGGTTTTTTTTTCTTCTTCTTCTTATTTTTGCTGTTGTTTGTTTTGTTTTTAGTTTTGTTTTATGCAGAAACACCATCCTCAGGACTTGGAATTTAAGAAGCAAACAAGGGAGGTGTAGCTTGAGTTAAGGAATAGAGTGGTTTGTAAGAGATCAGTGTTCTTCCCTAGGACATCTGGCTATGCTTTACTGTGGAAAAGTCAGAGGAGTCAACAGCACTAGGTCATCATCTTCTCAGATTTTACCGATTTTAATATATTACCCGACTCTGAGAAGATTGCTTTGACCTGGCAAAGTATAGTGCTTACAGGCCAGTAATATTTGAGACCAACCTGTAGGGAGATGGGAAGGCACAGAGAAATAATCATGTGAAAAGAAACAAAGTGACTTCCATTCCCAGTAGGTGTCTGAGACTGATCTTAGAGCTTTGTAAGTGAAGACTTTGATAATAGATGAGAAGAAACAGGTACAGCTGTTAAATACCTGAAAGAAGTCTCACAGCAATTAGGCAAAGGGGCATCAGAAACAGGAATCGGGACAATAATTTCCCCAAAGTCAAGGAACTCCTAATGTTGCTGAGGACCAGCCTCTCTATTGACTGGGAGAGAAGGACTTGAACCAGGGATTGTTTATCCTGCCATCTAAAAAAGATACATCTTTTATTCCTGTATCTGTTCATTCAATAAATATGAATTTATTGAGCCTCTTCTATGCTCTAAGCTGCTTTCTCTAAGAAGCAGTAAATGAGGTTGTATTCTTTTCAGTTTGGAAGGAAGCAAACAAGGTGGGCAATTTCTCACAAGGCAACTCCATGGGTCCGAGATAGCTTTCTTGCCCACCTGCCCCTAACCATGTCCCGGCCTAAAGCTCTCTTCTTTCCTGGTTGCTGTCTCAAACATTCAGTGCCAGGTCACATGAAGTGAACAAAGCAGACACTGCCCTTGTCCTTATGAAAGATTTATTCCGAGGGCACAGGGAGGCCGTGAATTAGGAAACACGCTGAAATTAGTCAACTAAACACAAAACTAAATGTAAAATTTCAAACAGTATGGGCGTTGTTTTTAAAATTTGAGACTGCCTTTAAATGACTTGGGTTTTTTCTCTAAATTTTTTATAATATCTCAATTTCTTACCTGACATAAAGTTAAGGTTAATAATTGAAGATATATGAATTCAAATATTTCAGAATCTTCTTCCTATTCCTAATTAGCCAAATGTAGGAGAATACATTTCAGCAAAACCTTAGATTTTTAAAGAAAAAGCTGCTGGTTTTTTTTTTTTTTTTTTTTTTTTTTTTTTTTTTTTTTCCTTTACCACAACATACCAGTCTCTCAAAACTGTAATACCAATGTCTGCATAGGCTGAAAACTTCAAAAGTGTGGTATTGACTCCCTGGGCCATGAAGTCTCAGCTCCTTGCTAACACCTCCAACCATATCGTTGGTGTCATCTCAGGGCTCTGTCATCTTCTCAGGAACCCGCAGAGTGCATAGCTCACCCTAGGACCTCCATGAAAGTCTGGTCTCCAGTTCAAAAGTCAGGAGGCAGCAGGTTTGCGCCTCTGCTGAGCTGCAGGGAAACATGCTGATTGCTGCCAAGAAATAAAGGCAAATCAGTCACAGAGCTCTGCCGAGTGAGAGAAAACCTAATGAAAGGCAGGTTACAAAAGCATATGAGGCGCTAACACATTCACTCCATGCTGTACTCTTGAGGAAGTAAGAAGCTGGTTTGGAATCTTTGGAAGGAAAGAAGGAAGCTGCGGATGGGCAGAGCTTGCAGTTACCTGCTCAGGGCAATGCCAGGGCTGTCAGGAAGCCCTCCTGGACATCACCCCCCCACACACATATATCCCAGCTAGGGCCCTCCTCCCACCTGGTCAGTGCCTCAGAGCCTTGAACTGTACCTGAAGACTAACTGGTTCAAGAAAGAGAGACCAGGGGGCTAGAGCCTGACTTCCATGTTTTTCCTGCCGGCTGTATCACAGGTTAGAGCTCTCAACCTTCTTCAGGTTGTAGAGTCAGCATATTGCTTGTAGCCCCCCAAACATATTTCTTTCTCAAGTGATGGCTATTGGCTACTGGAAAAATGGCCAGGCTATTTTGTCTGAAGTGAGAAAAAGATGCCACAGAGCTGAAGGAGCATGTTCTCCTATCAAGCAGGGGAAATACTCTGAAGTGGGGTTAGTGGTTTGGAGTTGTATTGAAGTAGAAACGCTCTGTTGAGCTTAAAGAGCACTTGATTGCCGTTAGTCTACAAATGCTTGGGAGACCTCTATGATGATGAAGAAGAGGATCAATAGAATCGATTCTGTATATTTCAAGAAATAACTCGCCCCACCACAACTAAATCTCCTCTCTGTATTATACTCAACAATTTAAAAGCTTATTCATATTCAAAATGACTTTGTTATCACAAAAGAGTAATGGTAGTTAGGCATGAAATGCCATACTTTTTTTTTTTAAATGTCAGAAAGTAATAGATCTGATAATAATAGTCTTGAGAACTTTTTAAATTGCTCTCTCCAGATTTGTTGATAATTTCTGTCTCCCAAGATACTTTCTCCTTAAGGAGTTGCTATACATAGATTTGCATGAAAAGGGCCCCTTGACATATTCTTGGGACAGCAAAAAAGAGGAGAGGTAGGAAGAGAACATTATCCTTTCCAGCTGGAATAGGTAGAAAGGAGCTCGTATGCAATGAACGAATAGTAGCAGCTATCCAGAGTGGGGGAAATAACACCATTACAAGAATCTGCCTTTTGCCCCTCATCAGACTCTTTTGTGCTAAGCATATTTCAACTTTAGAGTGATTCTGTTTTAGAGTATCTATGCATCTTTCTTAGCTAGTAAGCAGCAGAAACAGGAAATGAATTCAGTCCTTGGACCTTCAAGAACAAGTAAGGCATTGATGAGTGTGGGCTCTGCAATGGAAAGCTGCCCCTAGGGCAGCCAGGGTGGCTCAGTGGTTTAGTGCCGCCTTCAGCCCAGGGCATGACCCTGGAGACCCGGGATCGAGTCCCACGTCAGGCTCCCTGCATGGAGCCTGCTTCTCCTTCTGCCTGTCTCTGCCTCTGTGTGTGTGTGTGTGTGTGTGTGTGTGTGTGTGTGTCTCATGAAGAAAGAAAGAAAGAAAGAAAGAAAGAAAGAAAGAAAGAAAGAAAGAAAGAAAGAAAGAAAGAAAGAAAGAAAAAGAAAAAGAAAGAAAGCTGCCCTGGGGTCTTGGACAGGAGGTGGCATGTGGATTTCCTAGTGGGGTTTCTCCAGAACCAAAGTTCAGCTTTAAAAGGAACTTCCACTTAATTTAATATGGGGGTACTATCTGCAGTCTACAGGGTTGGGTACCCTCTTTCTTCTGCACACAGAGCAGAGGTATTACATTATTTGTTTGAACAAAAAAGGTAGACATTTGAGTTTAACTCTGCAAAGGAGCCTAAAGGAGCCAGAATTGGGCTCTTCTGGAAATCCTTCTGATTTTCCTGCCTGATGCACATCCACAGCTTGAATTGAGTGAAGCTAGAATCACTGCTACATGCCAGGTAATATTTGTTCATTTTTACTTGAGTCTTTTGCATCAAAGGTTGTGTCCCTTACTTATTTTGGTACCTATTCCACCCAACTGTTCCTTACATGGTCTTTGGAGACTCTGATCAGACAAGGAAAAGATAAATTAATTTACTTTTCATCCAGAAATATCCTAATTGGGATGGAAGCAAAGGACCTTGAAGAATAACCCAACAGGACAGATTAAAGGACTGAAATTTAGACAGTTGTATACAGGTCTGTCCCAAATCAGCAGCCTGATTTTTTCACATCTAGTTAGTTGGAATTAAAATAATGCAACAATTAAGAAACCTGTCCTCGAAGGAACATTAAAGGCTAAATAGATTTCTGTAATATGCATATAAATAAAAGAATTAAGTATAGTGCTTTGTTCTTCTGCATTGGTCAGAAAATACACACATGCATACAAATTAACACACCAGAGATGTGTGCCATATTGAAAATAGGATTTTACTAATCAGTTTGTTCACCTTATATCTAGAATGGAAGCAAAAATAAGCATCCCCTCCTTCCTTCTAGAATCCTTATTATCCAGATGTCTATTCTACATCTTGTTCCCTGAGGAACTTATTTGTTAGTCAGTTGCCATAATTGAAAACATCTGCAAACTTATTTTACATAAAAATTTTAAAGAATAACAACGCAAAGTGCTCCTTTTTAAGTGGGCACCTGAGGTCTTAACACTTCTAGAGTCAAAAGTAGAAATCTCTATTAGGTGCAAGAAACAGAATGCTGGCTTGGGAAGCAAGAGAAGTACTCCATTTCAAATGCTGCCTGGAGCTAGATCCATGAACTCTGGCAGGTAACTTAGTTTTCCCTGGGTGAAGAAAGAGGAAACTAAAGGAAATGATCTCTCAGATCTCTTTCAGGGGTGGAATTCTATCAATCCGTCTTTCCAAATCACAAACACTCTAGGCATCATGATAAGACAGTAGAGATCATAATTTTCACTAGTATTCTTCAAAAATAACCCTACATCTAAAGTTATAAAACCTTTAACATGTTTCTTTGCTCTGCTGTATGTGCTTCTCTCTCTCCGGGTGTTTTCAGTAAATAGATATATGACTTTCAATATTCTAATCACAAACACTTAGCTGTCAAATAAAGCTAGGTGTCCAGTAAATGCAGATTAATCTTTATGTTATATGGAGATACATGTGCCTTCTCTCTCTGAATGAGCTCAGTCTGAGAAATTCATTTAACCTTTAGCTTCAAGTTTGATGAACCTGTAGTGACACTGTACTTTCCCTTTCCACCGAATGGTTTATAATAACAATAAAACAAGGGGAAACATTGAAATTGACAAAGATTAATTTATTTTTACTCTCCCTGGTGAGAATCTAAAATGACGGTTGTCACTTTATAAAGCTGTAACTTCACTGCAATATAGAGACAGCCCGAGTCATCAATTGTGTCTTTTCTGGTGAGCAACTGAGTTGCAATGGAAGTTGAATATACACTGTGGAACATAAACTGAGAATTCATTCTTATATTTCACATGGCAGATCTTGTACTAAAAAATTTTGAAACGAAAGCCAGATTCCTATTGTATAGACAAAACACTGTACATCTCATCTCTATTCTGATACATACAATAGTTTCTCTGATTTGCCTCACATCATCTCATCTTTTCTGATGAGGTTGAGAAAAGATATTTTTACTTTAATTCCCCAGATCTATGCTGTTTCTTAGCATTAGAAATAGAAACCAAATGTTGAATTTTTTTAGAATACCTGAAACTACTTCACTAGTTTAATTTATAGTAAACATATATGAACATTTTAAGAATACTACTTACCAAAAAAAGGAATGGAAAAAATAATTTGTCATATCAATTTCTTACCTATATTGATATTTCAGAATCAATTAATAATTAGAATAATGGGCTTTCCCCCCCTTCTTAAAACTAATTGCTTGGTGATGTTTAAATACCTCCAAACTGGGGATCCCTGGGTGGCACAGCGGTTTAGTGCCTGCCTTTGGCCCAGGGCGCGATACTGGAGACCTGGGATCGAATCCCACGTCGGGCTTCCGGTGCATGGAGCCTGCTTCTCCCTCTACCTATGCCTCTGCCTCTCTCTCTCTCTCTCTCTCTGTGACTATCATAAATAAATTAAAAAAATACCTCCAAACTGGTTCCCATATAGTCTGAAGTTTTAAAGAGAATAGTTTCAGACTTATTTCCCAGTTAGGACTTCACCCATTTGACTGAAATCATGATTTCAATTCACTGAAATAGTGTGAGAGGTCGCTTCCGCCTAATTGATACCAAATCATCTTTCACAGGCCATCTCCTTACAGACCAATTGTTTTGACATCATAAGCGCACAGAGATATGCTAAGAATGTTTGATGATTTATAATTTCTGTGGCAGTTCAGAAAAGTGATAGCCATTACTCAGATAAAGAAAAATATTATAGAGCAATTATTTTACACAGAATATTCTTACAAAGATATAAGAAGACTCTCTTCCTTCTGGTAATTTGCAATCTAATTCAAATGATCAGATCATTTGGAGGTTTCAGAGGCATATGAAACACTTTCTAAACTTAAACTTCTAGTATTCACGTTAATGTGCACACATAAGCATATATGACACAAAAAACAATGAATTTGAGACTTTAACTTCGGAAATAGGAAGACTCCTTTCTAAAGCAGAGAATAAATTCTACCAGTTAGTTAAAGTAAGAAATAAGCATCCAGCAAGCCATCCAGATAATACAAAGATAACATAGTAAAGAGACAGGAGCAAAAATCCTACTGGGATTTTTTAACCCATGTTTCAAATGTAAAATATGCCAGCCATCTTTAATTTTTATTATTTTTATTATTGTTGTTGTTATTGTTATTACAAATGCAAAGGTGTTTAAATACGAAGATGCAAACTGAATTGGATGTCCAAAGTGTTATAAATGAACATAAGATCTCCTATCTCAGAAGAGAGGAATAATCTACATTGTTATTACCCTAAACACTGTACATCTTATATATAGCAGTGACCGTGGATTTAGCTCTGTACAGTGGGGTGGGGGGGCGATACCTTTCTCGGTTCAGTGGGCTTCCTATCTAAAGTAGACTGAAAGCAAAAGGGGACAAAGACAAAAACTAAATCCATCATCAAAGATATAGAACTGATCTTGTCCATTCTACTAATCCAGCTTTATATGGCTATACCCAAAGGTATTACTAAGAAACCCTTATAGAAGGGATGGATATCTTCTGTCCTCCCTCCCCAAATCCCAAATATTCCCAGATTTAGTATTCCTTTCTATATTCCCTGGGATTTCATCCCAATAGTTGTGGCTTTCCAATTCCCTCCCTCTTCTCAACCTCATATGTCACCAAGTTCTGAAGTTTGTTCCCAAATGCACACAACTTGCAGGATATCCAGCATCTTTTCTAATTGGCAGATGTTCCTTCTGGGCTCATAGTGATTGGGGAATAGAATGAGCAGCCACCCTTAATGGGGGAAGGATGACACAGCCAACCAACCCAGGTGAAACCACTTGTGTGAATAATGAGTGACAGATGTTCCAAGCGCCATCAGTATCACATTCAGGAACCATTCTTCTTTACTTTCCTCCATGAGGTTTCTCTGCAGACTGTGAAATCTTTAAGTATGTAGAGGAGGGAAATGAGAGATCATCTCAGAGGAGATCATTGTTATTCATTCGGCAAATCCTTTCAATAAATATTTACTGATCTCTGAGCTGGATCTCTGAGGACAACGAGGCATTTTATCAATGGAGTTAAGTATGTAGGAGGGCAGTGTAGAATAAAGGATCAAAGTGAACACAGCATTAAGACCAGAAGGTGCATATATGAAGGAAAACTGATGAACCAATTTAATTGGAGCAAAGACTTGCTATCTGGCTTCTATCTTAAATTCCTATGCAAGATACTTTAAATGTTATACAGGTGTGTATGCATATGTGTTCATATTATTATCAGTAAACATGCTTTTGTCAGGCAAACTAATTGTCCCTGGTAATTTTTTTTATGCTTATTCCCCTTTTCCTGATGGGCAACTCAGTCTATGAAGGGTATTAAATGAATAGGGGTAGTTAGGGTAGAGGGAGCTAAAGAAGTAAAATGATAAACATGAAGAGAGACATTTCTGAGAAAGTACAGAAAAGAAATGAAGGAATACAGGAACAGAAAGGGAGACATTATCCTCCAAACAACATTTATTGAAGACTTCTCTTTTGTCACTGACTTCACTTGGCTTTCCTTTTTCTCAGTTACTCAAGCATGGGTCAACAGTAACTGCTCCAAGGCCAAAGGCCTTCTCTTTACCTCCTCATAAAGAATAGTTACGATGTCGCTAACCGAGGCACACATGCATGAAGAAATATAACCACATGGCAGGAAACAGAGGACCCTGCTTCTGCTTTTCTTTTGAAAATTGTTGTCCTACCAGTTGGTCTAGAGTGCGTATTTCAGTGGCACTGTCCCAAGAGGAGGTTTAGGAAGCTGGGTCATTATTGCTTCTACTTTATTCCTTTCTCCAGGTACTCCTATATTAATCCTGAGCTTACATCTTGAATGCTTACGCTGATTCTAAAGCTGCCTGAGCATTATCTAATAGGAAGTCTCCTGCAGGAGCCAATCTGCATCATTCTTGGCACATATTAGACATTCAAGAAGTGTTTGTTGAATATATGAGTGAGTTGGAGAAGAGATGAGTCAACAGCTATAGTTTGAGGGAGGTCCAAAGGTAGAGAACAAAGGGAATGAGAAGAGGCCATTTTATCATAACTGACTCTGGTCAAAATTAGGGAGCTGGCAAAACTTATCTAACCCCCTTACTTTCCTAGTGACCCTTGTCCCCTACTACAACTCCCAAATGTCAAGTGCCCTCACAAAGTAGCAAAACTAGTGTAAAGGAATAAATCTCAATTGCTTTGTGCAAAGAAGGTGTATGTTGTGGTCTGTTTATTTGTTTGACATGAGAGATTCCCTCTTGCACAGTAGGCAATCTGAAGATAATGGTCTTCTTACTAAGAAGCCAGGGTTAAAATCCTGACTGTCAAAAAATAAAAAATAAAAAATGAAAGAAAAAATCCTGTCAATTCTAGTCATGTAACCTCTATGGCATTCAGTTTCATCTTATTATGGTGATAATAATAGCTATTTAATGGAGTTATTTTTATTAAATGGCCTAGTGATTTAGAAGCACAGAGAGTAATGTGTGGTACAAAATGGCTTATTAAAAATATTAACAAAAAGCAGTAATGTAGATTCACTTATTAGATGTTAATTCTCAACTTATGTTTTTCTTTTTCTCTTTCTTCCTCCTTGAAAATTGGGAGTCTCCCTGGAACTTAGTAAAAGGTCTTCTTCTGTGAGTTGTCAGGATATATTTAAGCAAAATTGAATGTGTAAAGTAGTGAATGAATGAGTAAGAAAGTGAATTAGTGCCTGATGGTAATATCCTGTCTTTTTTTCCCCATCTACTTGGGAATCTGTAATCACCTTTTGAAGTATTACCGGTCTGACACATCCATCCAGGACCAAAAACTTTCCTGTCATTTTTTAAATGAATTATTCTATTTGGAAAGTAGTGCATTACTTTTAATTCTGTATTTTGTTACATCACAGATAACACATTGTTCAATCCTCTAAGGTCTTTTAGAAAAATGAACAGGTGATCCACGTTCTGTTTTTGGGGGGATATAAGACTTCACCATTGAAGAACAGTTAGGTTTTTAATCAAATAGATTCTTTGGTCACACAGATAGAAGGCCACTGAAAACCAAAAGACAATGTGGGCAATAAGCATTTAAACAAAGCTAACTACACAATGACTATTACCAATGGAATTCAGCATCCTTTGATGGTTAATATTAATTCCAATAGCATAGCTTTGTGAACAGGTAAGAGGCCCGAAGACCTTGAATGTTGAAAGAAGTATAGATCTTCAAAGTCATACACACAAGCCAAAAAAATAAAATAAAATAAAAAGAGTGGTACGCAAAGGAAACTGAATAATGTAAAAGCCTTGGTCTGAATATTTTGCAATCATTCTATTTGTAGAACTCCCATGGAGAGTATATTTCAGATTTACTTAGTAAGCAATGGGTTGTCTGCTAGAGTTGTTGCTTTTTTGTCTTGTTTTTGTTTTTTGTTTTTTGTTTTTTGTTTTTTAATCTAAGATATCATCACAGTGTCAGATGTTAAGGACAAAGACAAAGTGGAATGATGGGGAGTTAAGACTTTGAGAGACAAAACCAGATCAGCCCTGCACAAGTCCTTCAATGAAAAATTTCTGAAGAAGCCAAAGACTGGGTACAGAGTTGAAAATGCAGAGTGAAAGGAACAATTATGGGGATGTTCTATCTTGAAGGGAAGGGCCAGTGATGTAAAACAGTTGACAATGGATGTCTCTTTGCCTAATGTTTTGCTTGTTAGTGTTCCTAAAGAGTGGAGGACCCCAGCGTTGGAGCAACTCCGGCATTGGAAGCAGCATCAGAACAATAATTAGAAACAAATGCAAATTTCTTATTATACTCATCTCAACTATCCCAGGAGAGGAAAAAGCCTGTACCATGGGGGATAGAATGGATTCATAAATATTTTCTGATGAATATAATAATGTTTTTACTAAAATGTGTTTTTTTAAGTAGCATGTCATATACTTTTCTTTATGAATCAAACTGCAATTGGCTTCACATAAAACCTGAGAGAATTTCTGTTTTAACCAAGGAAAGAGAGAAACATACACTCATAAACACACAAACCCACAGGTAAGTGTGCACCATTCTCAAATTCATCTACTTTCACACACCCAGGGACAACTCTATTGTCTTAATAAGGAATCCCTGGGACAGTCCTTTCTGGAATACAGACCTTTGTGAGAAAATATTATTTTGTGAAATTACTTTTTTTCCTAACAACACTCTCACCTAGACTAAAGCTTATGAAATTTAGATATTAATGTGGTTGAACAATTCTACATGAGCTGAGATACCAATGCTACATGTGAAAAAATGAATACTATGGGTTTTTAAAGGATTGGTGAGTTTTATTGTTTTAGTTTTTATCCAGAGAAGTAGAGACTACATCTAATTTGCTTAGGCAGTTCTGTACTAAATACCTACTCACCTCTGATGAAAGAAGGTTTCAGGTTGGACATGGGGAATCCAGATTAACACACTAGCTACCCCAGGGTCTCGGAGGATTCACAGTGGTCAAGCAGAGACACTGGGTTGAGAGGAAGAAACTTTCTTTTTTTTTTTTAAAGATTTTATTTATTTGTTTGTTTATTTATTTATTTATTTATTTATTTATTTATTTATTTATTCCTGAGAGACAGAGAGAGAAAGAGAGAGGCAGAGACACAGGCAGAGGGAGAAGCAGTCTCCATGCAGGGAGCCCAATGTGGGAATTGATCCCGGGACTCCAGGATCACGCCCTGAACCAATGTCAGGTGCTAAACTGAGCCACCCAAAGATCCCCAAGAGAGGAAGAGACTTAAATTCAGGACCCACATACCAGGATGAAGACCCACAGGAATATGAGAACTATTAATACCAGGGATATTAAAAAATAGGGTTATGGGTATTACTCATTTGTAAATCTGAAACTGGGAAACATTAAGAAAATTGCCAATAGTTAAACAATCATAGATGTGCTCATCCATGTATACACTGATAAATAGATAACAAATAATACCAATGAATGCTAGTTACTGTAGAAAGTTGTTCAAAGATAAAAGATGTGCAGTTCCTGACTTTGAGATGCAATTAGCAGTCCCAGCTCAAAAATAACAGTCCCAGCTCTCTCTCTCTCTCTCTGTGTGACTATCATAAATAAAAAAAATTAAAAAAAAAGAAAATTTACAGAACTAAAAGGAGAAAAGACAAATGCAACAAAGAGATAAGGATTTTACCACACTTAACCAGTGTCTAAGAAGATATACATGCATCTATTTATTTATCATCTATCTATCTATCTATCTATCTATCTATCTATCTATCCATCCATCCTACCAATAAACTATTAGACATAATGAGTAAATCAAGCAATTAGGAAAAGACATATTTTTAAAATATTTTATTTATTCATGAGAGACACAGAGAAAGAGGCAGAGATATAGGCAGAGGGAGAAACAGGCTCCATGCAGGGAGCCCGATGTGGGACTCGATCCCAGGACTCTGAGATCATGCCCTGATCCGAAAACAGATGCTCAACTGCTGAGCCACCCAGGCATCCCAAGACATATTTTTAAAACAGCACTTGTAACAGCACTTGTACAATATTATCAAGTACCTAGGAATAAAAATAAATCATTACCAAGAAAACAAACAAAAAACTGAATGAAAGGAAGCTATATACTATATTGGACTAGAAGATTCAATATTGTAAAAATATTGTGTCTCATAATTGAGCTTTAATCAAAATTGTGCTATTCATATTTCCAGCAGATTGTTTTTGTGAAAATCAACAACTTCTAAATTTCATATGAAAATGCAAAAGATCATGAATACAAAGGACAATCTTGAGGGAAAAAAGCTGGATAATGTTCACTTACCAGATATCAAGAATTATTAAGGTAGTCTGGTATTAGTTCAAAGAGAAGTTCATAGTCTAATGGAACACAATAAGGATCCCAGAAGCACATGCATACAGTCACTCAATTTATTTTATAGGAATGCAGAGAATTGGATGACATTTCAAAAATACAAGAGATTGAAATGCAAACTGAACAATGAACAAACTATATATAAAAATAGAACTCTAACCCACAACCTGAAAAGAAACCAGCCTGGAAATCAAACCACCCTCTGCAGCAAAATGTCCAGGAAGTCAAACCACAATCCTGTGATAATGGGCCCAGAATGGCTGGAATTTGATCAATAACTGACAGCTTCCCAAAGTTGGCCCCTGCTTCCAACTTAGGAACAAGTAGAAAAAGCCGAATCTGCTCTTCAAACCAATCACCATTTCTTGTTTTCTTGCCTCCAGCTTCTCTATACTGACAGTTTCTAATCAAGGCTTCAGTCCTTCCCCTTTTTCTACTATAAAGCTTTCCCTCTCCTCTGCCTGCCTTTGAGTCTCTGCCAAATGCAAGCAAAGTGGCTGACTCATTTGCTATAGCAACCTCTGAATAGTCTTTGCTTGTTTATTTCTACAAATATTATAGGATCAACTGAATATCTGCATATGAAAAAAACAATAAACCTAGGTCCCCTTGGTCACAGCCTTTACAAAACTAAATTCCAAATAGATCACTGGTAGCAAGGTATAGCATAATAAAAACAATACAGTAATAGTGGGTAATATCTCCCTGACCTTGTGGTAAGCAAATTTGTTTTTTTGAGCTTTACACCAAAGAACTTAACACAAGAATGAAGTTGATAAGGTGAGGGGTGCCTGGGTGGCTCAGGTGGTTAAGCATCAGTCTTTGTCTCAGGTCATGATCCCGGGGTCCTGTGATAGAGCCCCATGTTGGGCTTCCTGCTCAGCAGGGTTCCTACTTCTCCCTCTCTCCTGCTTGTGCTCTCTCTCTAATAAATTTTAAAAAAATCTTTAAAAAAACTAAAATAAGGTACTAATACACACTTACTGCAATGGTTACAAAAAAAAAAAATCTGCCAATGTCAAGTTTTCAAAAGGATCTGGAGCACCTTGAACATTCATACAGTACTGATAGGTACAAATCAGAAAGATCACTTTTGAAAACTATTTATAATTATCAATTGCCCTAAATATCTGTATAACCTGTGATTGAGAAATTTCCTTCTCATCAAATGTTGGATATATACACCCAACAGAAATAAGTGTAAAATGCATACCAAAAGACATCTGAATAAAGTCCATAGTAGTTCCATTCAGAATAATTAAAAACAGAAACTGGGGTAGCAGGACAGAGGGGCATCAATAGAAGAATGAGTATAGTGTGATATATTAATATAATGAAATAATATAAAGCCAGGACAAAATGACTAAAAGTGATATATACAGCATGTTCAAATCTCAAAAACAATATTAGTAAAACTAAGCCAGGTGCAAAAGAGTGCATACCTATGATCTCATTTATATGAAGCTCAAGAACAGAAAAAATGAAAGCTAATCTAGGGCAAAAAAAAAATAGAAAGCAAAATAAGAATGAAGAAAGAGTGAGTATTGAAGGAGGTTTCTAATGTGCTGAGAATCTTCAACATCTTGATATGGGTCCTAGTACAAGGCACATATATTTGGAAAAATTCATTGAGCTACACACTAAGGGTTTATTCTCTTTGCACATGTAATACACCAATAGATCCCAAGAGAAAAGGCTTTGACAACTGGCAAATTTTCATTGATGATAGCTTCAGGAGTCTGGTGACAACATAAGAGTTGAGAGTTTAGTACAAGTCCCGTTATTAGTGGGCTTGTCACTGCACTGGTGGCATGGGAGTCCAACAGAATCAAGATCAAGATCCTTCCTGTGTCATTGTGTCCTGCAGGTTTACTGTCTAGACTATTTTAGTTCTTGCTCTTTTGTGAACATGGATCTCCAGCATTCCCTCGATTCTCTAAGCTACTCAATAACTCTTATCTTTTCTGCATAAATTTGCTAGAGTTGATTTCAGTTCCTTGCAACCAAGAATCTCAATTTTTCAAAGAAAAATGTAACATCTGAGGGGTGCCTGGGTGGCTCAGTTGGTTAGGTGTTTGACTCTTGATTTCGGCTTAGGTCATGATCTCAGGGTCATGGGATTAAAGCCCCCCTCTCCTGGGGTCAGGCTCTGTGCTCAGTGGGGAGTCTGTTTGTCCTTCTCTCTCTGTTCCTACCCCCCTCATTCTCTCTCTCTCTCTCTCTCTCTCACTCTCTCTCTCTTTCTAAAATAAAGAAATAAATCTTAAAAACAAAATTAAAGTAACCAATTTGAAGTATTGAAGATTACTAGCCCCAAAACACCTCACCCTTTTGTCTACCTAACCAGAGACTATATAGTATCGGAGAGAGCCTCGAGATTCCAGGCTGGAGTGTTTGAAATACTTATTATTTGAGAGTAAAATGGTATTTGAATCTCAACTTTTGTACATTGGAAGTCAGACCATGTATATACCAAGCACAATCACAACCTAGGAAAAAGAAGCGGTACATTGGAATACTTGCTAGCTTCAGAAAGAAACAAAGGTGCAAGTTTAGCCTGATACTGGCTCTTTTGAAAGCAAAAAAAAAAAAAAAGAAAAAAAAAGAAAACACATCATTGTTAACAGAGAACCTCTTGTATTGTAAGATCTAAAATTTCAAAAGCTGCCTTGACATCTTTGATCCTCACAGGGTCCCAGAGGCCCAAATATGAGCTCCCCTGCCCTAGTCAGATCTGTCCCCTTACTCAGTGGGAAAGACTTCCCACTAAGTTGCTTGCACTATCAGCTGGGCCAGCTGCACCCCACACAGTCCTCAATCTAATGGGTTTCACCTCCCTGCCAACCCTCAAAATTATTCAGTGATGCTAATCACATCCTCCCAGGGCCAGGGTACTAGGGGCACCTCACCCTTTTGTTATTACAAAAGCCTGCCTCCGACAGACTCTTATGATTATTTCTGCTCCCATTTGCAACCCCCGTGTGGCCCTGAGTGGCCAGGGGCATATGTGACTAATAAAATAATGTCAATTTCATCCGCTCTGTGTCAGGGGCCACATGTTCTTCCATCTTACTATTTAGGGACAGGGACCCTCTCCATCATCAATATGTTGAGTAGGAAGTGATCAGCAGAATTCCCTGCCTGTAGACTGAACCAAATGACTCAAAGTCTAGACATCTGAAGTCCAGAAGGACTAGAAAAGCCCAATTGTCTTCCTCCAGCTAAGATTTGCATAAAGAAAGTCAGGCAGTAAATGACATGACATAATATGGCACCATCCAAGCTTAATACAAAGGTCTTTCCAAGCATTTCCTATTGGTATTCTTTGGCTACAGAGAAGACAGCTGCGCTCCTTAGAAGATGCAGCCTGAGGGCAAGAACGACTTACCAGCATCTCTGTGTTGCATCTGTCATTGTGAATCACCTAACGGCAAAGGCTGTGCATGATATAGATGCTCTTAAAGTCAGGCCCTCAGAGGTGGGCAAGGGCTTTGAAACCTTTTCCTTAGGAGACAAAGATCTCTGGACTCAAGTACTCTGATGAGACAAGAACTATGGCTCTAGCAAAAAGACCAGGTGTGTTTCAAAGGCAGTTAATTCGCTCTGCTAGACAGTTTGGTGTCGAGATACGAAAAGTTTGAAACCACTACTGCCGTACCACCATCATGAAAATAAACCTGACATTATAGAAGACGGAGCAATGGGTCTAGAAGAAACTGGTTCCTTGGCATCTTTAGCTACTGAATCAAACAAAATCTTAAACCAGCCTTATCCCTGGTCTTCTTATGTATGGGGGACTATAAATCCCCCATTCTAGTCAGGAAATCATAAAGCAATACTTACTACTAAACTACTAAAAAAGATGAGATTATAATTATTGGGATATTTCCAGACAACTTAAGATTTAAATTAGATGCCTGTACCTCTGAAATGTTTAACTCTGGATGGTTTTCAGGGAAAGGAGGGTTCACACTATGGAGTAGATAAAAACTGAAGAGACTCAGAGGTGGAAACGAGCAATAATGGTAAAATAGGGAAGATAGGGGACAGTTAGGACCAGGAAGAAGTCCAGAGGACTGGCACCTATGAGGGGCAAAAGTAAGATAGAAATATTCAGAGATGAGCTCATATAGACAGAAAGACTTACAGACACAAGCCAGGAGATAGATAAGAAATCTTTTCAAGAGCACCATATGAATTCAGAATGGCATAGCCATAAGTTACCCTTTAAGAATTTTGGTCAATGGGGCAGCCCTGGAGTCTCAGTGGTTTAGCGCCACCTTCAGCCCAGGGCATGATCCTGGAGATCCGGAATCGAGTCCCACGTCGGGCTCCCTGCCTGGAGCCTGCTTCTCCCTCTGCTTGTGTCTGTCTGTCTCTCTCTCTCTCTCTCTCGTGAATAAATAAAAAAAAAAAAAAACTTAAAAAAAAAAAGAACTTTGGTCTATGTTTCTAAATCTTTGTTGACTTCTATTAGAGTATATTAACTAAGAGGGGGACTCTGATTCAGGAAGAACACAAAAATGGGGAAAGTTATTATCTATAATTCTGTTTTTCAAAACAATGAAATAACTGGGCTTAAATTTGGTACATTTACATTCTCTTCTTTGTGACTTTTTTCCTACTTGAAAAATTTTTCTCCATTTCTTAAATATCCATAAGAACTCTTTTTATATCTATAAAGTTCTATCATGGACTCAAGGAATCCTATGTGTTCCATCTCATCCTACTGATGGGCTTATCCAAATACCAAATGAATAAATTTGTATACATCCCATGCATAGGACTTCCTTAATAAATGTTTTAAAAATTTTATTTATTCATTCATAAGACACAGAGAGAGAGGCAGAGACATAGGCAGAGGGAGAAGCAGGCTACTCACAGAAAGCCCGACATGGGACTCAATCCCCGGACCCACAATCATGCCCTGAGCTAAAGGCAGACACTTAACCCCTGAGCCACCCAAGCATCCTAGGACTTCCTTAATAAATTTTGAAATGAGCCCAGAAAGGACAAATGCTAAAGGAGGGCAAACATTATAGGTGCTCATTATATAGAGAAAGGGTTGCCTGAAAAGGATGGGGTGAGTACCCGAACCACATTTCTGCTCATGGTCTCAAGAGCTTCCCATCACCTACAAACTAAAATTCAATTATGTGCACACCATATAGTCATATATACTCCACTTACCTGACTAACCCAGTTTATGGCCTTTTTTAAAAAACTTGACACATCTACAAAGATGAAACGTGTACTTTCTATAAATATATCCCTCCTCGTTGTCTTAAAATGTAATGCCATCTTTATTTGGAACGCATTTCTACCTACCTATTACTTATACATACTTATATGTAACACCTTCAGTAAAGCTTTTTTTGGCATATCCAGCCTGGTCTAAATATCCCAGTATTCCTCAATTATCTTTGTATCCCACCACATTACAACACCATAGCTTTGAATTTTAATCCCTTGCTTATGACCCTGACCTATGGACAGGGAACATGTCTTAGTTATCTTTATTCTCATGGTGCTTTGTACAAACTGGGCTCAGAATACCTGTCATGTGAATGAATGAACGATTCAGAAAGTCCAGCTTTATCAACTGAGAGTAAAATGTATTGTTTATTTTTATGTTCACTCTAAAATCCTTCTAAAACACAAATAATGTTCCTATTTAAATGCAGAAATTTAAATATCAGAATTCTATTCTTAGTTTAATTTATGGCTTCAATTCCTATTAAATATAAATGATTTTTGAAAAGGTAACTCATATTTCAGTTTCTAGGCTATCCTAGATTTATTGCAATAACAGCTAAATTCACTCCTCTGGATGTACCTACCACTCTCCTCTGATTCCCTTTAGTCCAAATATGTTGCTTGGGGTGGGAGTGGGTGGGTGGATTGATCAAGCCTGTGCAGAGGATCCATGTTTTGATGAATAATAGTTTTTAATTTTCTGATAAATTGCTAAAAGTTTCTTAATGATGATGAGTACAAGGGCACATATACCCCTGAAAGAAAAGGAGGGACTTCTATGAAACAAGATTGAAAAAATTTTGTAAACTCAAATTTCAAAATTTCTTGTACACTGAAGGTCAGTGTACCTGTGTGGAAAGGCTTATTGATGGTAGGTTTCCCTGTACACAATGAATCATGGTATTTTAACTGACTCACTAAATGATGGAAATAAGGAAATTCCATACAGAGAGACTTGCATGTGAGATATAATAAATATTCCAAATGAAATAATACCAGATGTTAAAAGACGACCCAAGTAACTCTAATTGAACCTTTACACTTTGACTCCTGTTAGTTTCTTTTGTTTGCTTCCTAAGTGGAACAGACATAAAGTAAAAACCCTTTGATAGGTTTCCATGCAGAGAATGGATGGTGATAGCATCACAAAGCCCTTACCAACAAGGCCACATTGCTTATCACAGCCAGATGAATTATTCACCATTTCAGCCTTCTTTCAACATTGGGATATGGAAAGAAGGTGAACTTTATAGTCAGCTTTGCACTTCTGGGGTCAGCCAAGCACTTATCTTCAGAGCAGCAGAGGAACGTTAATTTTACAAGGTCCTCTACTCGATTCTCCTGGAATGGAAATCCAACCAAGACCTTATCAGCCCAAGAGATCAGCCTTGGAGCTATATGAGAATAAACTCACCTTGAAAAGAATAAACTCAGGCAGGGAATGGGATGGATTTTATTGCAGTGAATTTGCAGTTTCAGATATGAAGCTGCCTTCAATTTGTGCATAAGTATCTTTTTTTTTTTTTTTTTTTTTACCTTTTCATTGAGGCTTCAGTCTTCCTGCTGCACCTCAGAAATACTGAATTCAAGGTTTCCTGTTTCTCTGACTCCATTACCCTAGGATGCTATTAATCCCTTAGCCATTATACTTCCCTCAACTACAGGGTGCATTTAAGGCCCAAGTATAACATTTGCCATATCTGTCTTACATCTTCCTCTTTGCACTGTTTTCCCCATACAGGTCCCATTGTCTTCCTGGTCTTTGTTTTAAGCTCACCAGCAGCTCTCAGCAAGTGAAGTAGTGACTAATTTATAATTAAGTTAGAATATTCATAAGATTTTTTTATCCATAAGGAATTTTTATTTAAGGAAGGCACAATGCAGGAAGTAACCCAAACAGGTTAGGGTTACTTGATAATTTTTTTTAAAGATTTATCTATTTATTCATGATAGACACAGAGAGAGAGAGAGGCAGAGACACAGGCAGAGGGAGAAGCAGGCTCCCTGTGGGGAGCCCGATGTGGGACTTGATCCCAGATCCTGGGGATCACGCCCTGAGCCGAAGGCAGATGGTGAACCGCTGAGCCACCCAGGAGTCCTGGTAATTTTTTAATTCCCTCTTTCATTATTTTCATCCCGAAAACATTAGTAAAACTCTTCCTATGTGTCATACTTGGTAGAGTGAGAAACTCGGACACTGTCCTTGAGGAATGTAACTTTCTTTTTTTTTTTTTTTTTTTTTGAGGAATGTAACTTTCAGTGAAGATGCAAACATAAGATAATTATGAAAGATGATTGTTTATCATAACAGAGAGACAAAAGGAGGCAGACCAGGATATAGGGACAACAGTCTTTCTACAGGGATTTTCCCACTTCTCTGGGATGATGTTCTTCCTAAGGGTAGAAGGATTTGGAGAGTCAGATAACAACTTCTAGACTCTCAGCACTTTATATGTCACTTGCTTGGAAACGGAGCTTCCTCCCAGGTTTTCCTTTTTTGTCTACCTCCTCTCAGGGGTTAGTTCTCTAAAAAAGAAAGGCTTACAAGTGCGTATTATCCTCAGGTAGCAGAACCTATGTCCAGGACATCAAACAAAGGAACAATTCAAAATAATGTTTTCGGGGCGCCTGGCTGGCTCAATCGGTTGAGCGTCTGTCTCCCTTTGCCTCTGGTCATGATCCTGGGGTCCTGGGATTGAGCCCTGCATCAGGCTCCCTGCTCAGCAGGAAGTCTTCTCCTTCTCCCTCTGCCTGCCGCTCCCCCTGCTTGAGCTTTCTCTCTCTCTCTGTCTCTGTGTCAAATAAATAAATACAATCTTTAAAAGTAAAAACAAAAACAAAATAATGATTTCTGGCCCAAGAAAGTGAGATTCTGTTGAGTAAGAAATCTTTTACAAATCAGGTGTTTTGGGATCCCTGGGTGGCTCAGCGGTTAGCGCCACCTTCTGCCCAGGGCCTGGTCCTGGAGTCCTAGGATCGAGTCTGCATTGGGTTCCCTGCATGCAGCCTGCTTCTCCCTCTGCCTGTGTCTCTGCCTCTGTGTGTGTGTGTGTGTGTGTGTGTGTGTGTGTGTGTGTGTCATGAATGAATAAATAAAATCTATTTAAAAAAACAAACGAATCAGGTGTTTTCAATGAGTCCCTTTCAACAAAATTGTAGGAAGACTAAATAAATTCGTGGCACATAGAGTATTAACAATTTTTTTTTGATAAAACTATATCTTCTTTATTTTGATTAATTTCAGAACACAATAAATTAAATAACTCAATACACATCCAGACCCTTTGTCAAATATGGGAAGGGATAGGGCTTGAGGTTCTTGTCTACTGCCTCAGACATCCTGTGTGTGTGTGCGTGTGTGTGTCTTGTTTGTTTGTTTTCTTATCATCCATAAGGAAGTCAAAGATCTGAAAGACACTTGTTTAACAAGTCTTTCCATTCCAATCTCTGTATGTACGTGAACAAGATTTTTCATGCTTCATCTTTAAAAACTAAAACCAGAAAGAGAATTTTTGGTGAATCTTGTCTCATCCTAGAGATGATTAATATTCATAACTAGTTGCATGAATTTGAAGTTAAAAGCGAGAGCCCTTTTATGTCATTAAGAAATTAGTTCCAATAAATTTCACTTTTTCTATTTGAAATATTTATCAAAATGTAGCACAGTATCCGTACCATTTTGACCAATTGTATACTATCACGGATAATTGTAATGATAACTAGATCCAGAAAAACTTCAACACTCAGAACCTATGGTCATTTAGAACCTATGAAATTACTTTTTAAGATACATTAAAATACTATTTATTTACTTATTTACTTACTATTTGCAAAGAAATGTGAGAGAGTGATCAAGAAAAGTTTTTTGTTTAGATAATTTAGATAAAATCACATGGTGGACATGAAATGGAAATGTGAATTCAGGGAAAGAAGAGCTTGTAAATATACACAAAAATAAGATTAATCAAGATAAAAGGCTCCAGACAACAGGAAATGAAAGTAGAAGAAGAGAGCAGTTTAGGAAGAGGACATGGCAAGTACCAAAGTATAAATTCAAGAAAAAGCTTTGCAAATTGAGGAGATTGCAGGTGATGATCAGTAAGGAATTTTTTTTTGGTGGGGGGGGTAGGGTGTGGAGCAGGAGGTGAAAGAATGGAGCAATCAGGTTGCCACTGAAGTCAGTGTTGCTTAAAGGTGGCGACTCATTAACATTTCTGGAGTGACTCTTCCCTCTATCAGTGAGAGAGATTGAGTTCTCCTAAGACTTCAGCCTCTTCCCAGAGTGCTCAGCCAGAAACATTCATGTTTAATTCAAGTCCAGTGATTTTGAAGCCTTGGCAAAAAGCCAGATGAGTTGAGTCTGGAATCTCTCAGGCTTTCTTGGGCTTAAAGTAAATTCCAAGGTTCAACTGAGAGAGTTAACTATCCCAGCAGCCAAGAAAATTAAAGTTGGTAGTGGTCAGAGAGATGTTACAATCCTGTTTCCATTCCTCACCTGAAATCTTTCCAGATGATCCAAATCCAGCTAGAACATGAATTGGAGAAGAGTTAAGTGGGAAGCACATTGTCAGTATTGCTCACCATGAAGAATTCTACCTCATATGTAAAAGACATAAAAAAGAAAAAAGAGAAGATAAAGTATTCCGTGATGCAATCCTTCAAGACTTGGGTCTTCCAAGTAAAACTATGGGCAAGCGAATTTGTGTGAATCAGAATAGCGGCTGGCTCCTAAAGACACTTTTGGATAAAGCTACAGCAGAACAATGTGGAAGACCAGGCCAAAACATTTTTACTGGTTATATAAAAAAAAGCTCCAGGCAAGTTTGTTAATTTTTAACTCCCACAATTTCAATTGTAAACATAGATATCTACATAAAATCTGTAATTAAAAAGAAAAGAAGAGGAAGAGAAAGGAGATAAATCCCTTGAAGAGATTTTAAATATCTGAAATGTAGAGGGTTCTAGCTTAGGCTACAGATATTGAATTTATTATAGTGGCATCAGTCATCACAGGTATACCTTTTTTCTCCAGGAGCTCTCCAATACTGACAGGGAGTGGGGAAGGATTACATTAAGTGGCACCGAAGCTTTACAGCATTGACTGGGATGGAAAAGTGAGAGGGGAAGGACATGGAGGTGATGGGCAAGAGAACGGCCCAAATAATGGACCCTGAGATGTGGGCTGCCCAGAGGCAGAAGTTGTGGCTACAGCTGGGAGGCACAGACTCACGGGCCCTTGGAGGGTGGAAGGCAAATGGGCAGGTTTGCAGGTGACAGGGATTACAGGCCCAGCGGCAAGACTGGTAGAGAGAGAGCTAGAGTAAGAAGAGTGCAGCCAGAAAGTGATGTTTGGGAACTTGGACACTAGATTTAAGGCATCAGATAAAAGCCAAGGGGGGAAATATTTGGAAGCGTTTTGAGACAGTGTGTCTGTTAATTTCTACCTCAAAGAAAGTGCAATGCTCTGCCTTGCTCTGACCACCCCCATAGAAAGCTGGCATGCTATTTTATAAATGCATCTTAGCTCTTTCTACATATGCAAAGTCGAAAGCAAGAGCCCCAGATTTAGGTTGTATCCACGCAATAAAAAATAAGGAAAAGAAGAGAGGGAGGGGGAGATGGAGGGAGGGCAGGACAAGGAAAGCAGGTGGAAAGGGAAGGACAGGAAAAAGAAGGCAAGGAGGGGGAGTGAATACGAATCTAATTCTATGGATTCCTTTATAGAAACTAAACGATAGTTAAATTATTTTTCAAGTCACCTTGACCCTCTTATGATCTTAAAAGAAAACAGAAAGGACTAATTCTAGTCCTCCTTTTAAAATGGGAGATAGTCACAATGGTGAAAGGGCTGTCACTAATCTGGCTTAGGTCCTCCCCTGCATAAGCCCATAAAAACAACACTGTGATGTTTTACTGAGCATCTTCTATGTGCCAGGCTCCAACAATACCTAAGCACATGGAAGTCTGAGGGTCTTTCCCTCGCATACCTATGTGATCTTTGTAACGAACTGCATTTTCCTCTCCCTAGAATATACTTTCCCTGCTTTTCCTCCTGAAATATTCCTAGCCTTTTATCAAAACCTAACACATATCACATATTTTATGAGGCTTACTCTCTTAGGCAGATGAAGATGCATTTTCCTCTATTAAGTTCATTATTACTGCTATTGTAACATAGCTGTTGGTATCATTTTTCTAGCCACAATATCATGTTTATCCCCCAAACCAAACACACTCTAAGGTGAATAGAAGATATTAAATGAATATTTGTTGAATTAATGATCTGATACATAAATCAATTAATGAATGCATCTGCACCAATATATTCTGAACCCTTCTGTACCGATAAATTACTACACACAAAGGGAAAACTTTGGGCTCCAGTCATAATTTCCAGGCAAGTAATATCTTTTGTGTTTTAAGAAGCCCTTCCAAAGTCATCCTGCATTATTTGTATTATTATCTAATCTTGATAGTGACAACAGTAGTATTTTCACTACGAATTTCAGGAACCTTGAAACCAGTAACACTGAATAGGAAATATAAGAAAAGGAACCGGATGAAAAAAGTGGTTGTAATAAACATTAAGTGGAGGCTCTGTGTTTCTGCTTCATACTGCATCAGCTCTTATTCCCCCTTCTTTCCTACTGACTCCCACCTCTCTTGCTTGTTAGGGTGTTGTCTTCACAGTGTTCATAGGACCAACCAGATATTGTTGGAAATGACACTGTAAGTAAATTAAGTACAGGATAGTATAGGCTGATGAAGTCTTGTAATTTAATTTTGTTGCATCAGTGGCAACAGTAAATAAATGCACAGCATAACATGCTGAGATAGTCTATTGATCTTTTCAGTCAATATTGGATGAAAATTCCTAACAAAACATAAAATTACAATATTGTTAGAAAAGATATTATTTTCAGCTTTTAATACTACCAAGTAATTGTTTCATTTTACACATATCTACTATATATGTAGATAACCAAGAACTGAATTCATAGTTGATTCTATCACATATAGTAATAAATACATTTATCCCAAGGTTACTTACTATATTATTTCCTAGAAGTAGTCAGTCTAAGGGGAGGATAAGCTTGAATGTTTATGTTTAACCAAAAAGATGTCACAAATTCCAGAGACCCAAAGAAAGCTCAAAGGTTTCCCTCAGAGACAAAGCATTTCCTTCTAAGAGCCCACTTCCAATTTATAATCTTAATTATCTACTTAACACATTATACATACATACACATGTGTACACTTGTATACACACACACACGCACACACACATATGGATGAGTTGGGTATTAGAGAAGATTTCCATAATGATAAACTGATGGTTGCTTTCTTGAAGTAGAAGGCATGTTTCAAAAAAATATGGTTAAAAACAATCTGAAAAACAAGCAAATAACTACAGAGTTTTTCAATACAGGGAACGTTGTTTCACCTACCTAAGCAGATGCTTTGAATATTTTGGATTTTAGTCTGCCTGGGAAATAACTGATAATAATTCTCTCTTCATTGGGATTCAAAACTGTTTTTAAATGAATACAAATTTCACCTGAAAATGTGTCATATCTAGAAATAGACATTAATTTTCCTGTTTTGGTGAATCTTTGACTATTTTGAGATCATCTTCACAATTTAAAAACTTTTCAATTAAATTCAACCAATATATATTAAATACCTACTGTGTGCCAAATAGTATGATAGGTACTTGAAGAAATGGAGTGATGTTTGGCCTGCAACTCCTATATTATGTATTGAAAATTTTAGTGAGTCACTTCATTTTAACTGGGAGTGACCACCATGCCCCTTAGGAGGTCATATGGAGAACTTAAGTTATTACAGGTTTTAAATAGGGGAGTCAGAAAATATATCACAAGACTAAGTGGTATCATTTTTGAAGTATTAAGATTATTTTTTTAATATCTCAAATAGAGGTTTTTGTTTTCTTTTTAATTGTAATTCCCTCTAAATGCTAATATTTCCCCCTCAGGATGTTATATATGGTACATCATTTAAAAATCCTACAGCTTTTTTCAAGAAGAAATTTTATTTAAATAAGGCATTTAGCTAAGTAATTTTGAAAAGAATTATTGTTGCGGTTAAAAATTAAATGATCTCCTCGAGACATTTTTCCCCCTCGTTCTCCAATATTTCTTCTTCCTTTTTGACATCATTGCTTTAGTGCTTTGGATGTTAGAGAAAAAGGACTAGTCCTTCTATATATGAGGTGGGATTCTGAATCAAAAGTGAATTCTGAGCCAAGGCATATTGGAAGCCTACATACTTTGTCTAATGGGATAAAATTTCCATGTGGAATAATATATATATTCATTCTGGGATTTTCAGGCTCCTTAAATTCTATAATTGCAATAGAATTAAGCTCTCCTTGGTAACTCTCGCTATAGAGGATGATAGAACAAATGGATTAATCCTGGATTAGAAAGTAGCTAACTTTTTATTAGGGAAAAACATGAATGTCTATGAATATAAATAGTAAAATAAAGCTGGGTTTTTTTCTGTTTATTTTTCACACAAGTTTATTAGATACAGAGGGGATCAGAGATCTTAGAAATGTACTCCACGATGAGAAAGTGAGTACAAAAATCAGTGAAATAACCCTGAAATTGAAGTCCATCAAAATCAATGTAATACACACCAAAAAATGAATGAATACAGTCATATCTGGAAACAACTTATGCATCTACCCTAAGGAAATGTTTTAAATAAAACGTTGAGGAAATAGGAGTACATTCTCTCCCCCAATCCAATCAGGCTAACTGGGCTTGTCAGACCGATGAAAACTATAATCTGTGTTTTTATGCCCTCACTGATCTTGAAAAGGCAAATATATTTTGATGATTGAAAATGCATTTAATTGAATAATAGAAACTTGCCAGGGCTTATTTAGCACCACCCAAGAAAGAAGAATAGTTCTGAAATTCATACAATTCTATTTGCTCTATTTTTATGCCAATTGGTTATCAGTTTAGATTTCAGGATACCTTAAAAAGGTGTTCTGGTTAAATAACACAAAGTTATGGAACAGAATAGCTGTCTAGTGAGTGCTTACACCAGAACGACTATAAATATGGCACTTGGGACTGGGACTAGGTCAGTCATCACTACAGGACCTCTTGGGTACAGGACCTCATTCTTATGTTTTCTTCCCTCCTAAAACATGTACCAGGGTTGTTATGAGAATAAAGCATCTCAGGAAGAAAACCTCATTGCTGGCTACCTAATTATTGCTTCTGAAACACAGATAAAAGTCTAGAGAGCCTGAATTTGAGGCAGAATTGAAAACTCCAAGGCCTACCCCTGATAATCAGTAAATCTAAGAGAATAAAGATAAACAGAAGACCATGAAAAATCATTTGTTAAGCAGTTGGGGAGACTTCCTCTGCTGAGGGAACCACTATCCACATAGGAGGACAAAAAAAAAAATTTAAGCCATTTGATTATAGCTTAGTATAGAAAAAAATAATCATCATTAATGAAACATAAACTCAATAGGCAGATTCACAGTTGGCCTGGAAAATAGGTATGAAAACCTCTACTTTCCCCTGCTCAGGAGAGTGAGAAGCGATTTTCTGTCACCATTCTCCTCCTGGGATGACCAACCGGAAGACAGATGTAAGGTCAGCATTTGCCCAGCATGGACTGAGCTCTACATGATTCATCCAACACCCGAAGGACTTTATCAGGCATCTCAGTGCTTCACTGACAACCCTGACCTCCACTTGCCACTGCCTTGAGACCTCAAAACTGCACCGATATAAGAGGCGTTCCTTCTCATGCCTGATCTTCCTTATGCTCAGTTCAACTGTTTTACGGGGAGCATTATGCTTGCTACTACTGAGACTTGTACATTAAGGACAATGTTAATAGCTACACTGATACCACAAACATGTTACAGGCTATCTTTTATATGCTTTGATGTGTTCTCAGTCTATTTCACCTTAATCCTCATGATGAGTCTGAGCAAAGAAGATAGTGATATTCAACGCATTCAACAGATGAGAACATTGCCAACTAAATGCTTATTTGGATTTTCTTTCTTTTCTTTTTAAGATTTTATTTAGTTATTCATGAGACACACGCACACAGAGAGAGAGAGAGAGAGAGAGAGGCAGAGACATAGGCAGAAGGAGAAGCAGGCCCCCTGCAGGGATCCCCATGCGAGACTTGATCCCAGGACTCCGGAATCATTACCTGAGCTAAAGGCAGATGCTCAACCACTGAGCCACCCAGGTGCCCCGCTTATTTGGATTTTCACCAGCAGGTTAGGAGAGGCTGGAACAAGATCAGAGGACTCCAGTCTCTCCTTCAGAGGCATTTCCTGCTATTAGTCACAACCAGGCACTTTGAGTCACCGGAAATGCTTTCTTTTAGGCAAGTGGAAGAGGACTCTGGGGGCCTAGAGGGAATGGCACAAGTTTAGCTTTATTTCTGTCATCCTCCTTCTTACTACCCTTCACCCTATAAGGCCCTTGTATCCAGAGGAAAATTAGCAAATAAACGTTATTTTATTTTATTTTATTTTGTAATTGATATAAATCTTCATTCTATTTATGTGACTGATAACTACTGCTCCCTATCTTCAAGGTGGTCACTCCTAGGATGCAGACAGTTCCAGTCATATACACAGAGATATACACAGGGATGGGGGAAGGAAAACACAGATAATAACTATAGATCCATACAGAAAAATAGAATAAATAAAAAAGAAAGGTGAAGATAGGGGATCCCTGGGTGGCTCAGTGGTTTAGCACCTGCCTTCAGCCCGGGACATGATCCTGGAGTCCCAGAATCAAGTCTCACATCGGGCTTCCTGCGTGGAGCCTGCTTCTCCCTCTGCCTGTGTCTCTGCCTCTCTCTCTCTCTCTCTGTCTCTCATGAAGAAATAAATAAAATCTTTAGTAAAAAAAAAAAAAAAGAAAGGTGAAGATAGAAACAGAGATGGCACATTAATATACTTCTATTTATCTAGATCTTCTAAGAGGAGACAATGAGAAGCTTTTAAGTGTTTTGGGAAGAAAAATGCAAGGGAAATTTAAAAGACAAGAAAGAGCTAGAGGATGATTTTTAAACAGTACATTTTAAGTGCTTTCCTTTTGAAAATGTCTGAGAGAATTATTCCGTTTGTGCAACCAAATATGCAATTCCCTTGGACATTCTTTTTTTTTTTATTACCTTAGCAGCCAGTCATGAAAAAGAAACAGACTCTAGCTTTTTCATTCTAAACAGAAGAAAGCAAGCTTTGAGGACTTGAGAATGCAATGTAATTGGAGAGAAAAAATAATAAC
This sequence comes from Canis aureus, assembly GCF_053574225.1. Classification (NCBI taxonomy): domain Eukaryota; kingdom Metazoa; phylum Chordata; class Mammalia; order Carnivora; family Canidae; genus Canis; species Canis aureus. The sequence continues at coordinate 30,098,139 of NC_135616.1, forward strand.
AATTAAAGAGGGTGAAGTATTGAAGGGCCCAGAAGAAGAGAGCTTAGCAACTCAGGATGTGGCAAAAATTACTGTGCCTAGCAAGAGGAGCGTTGGTGACTTCACTATGAAGCCCCCTGAGAAGAGGACATTTTCTTAGTCACTTTTGGACTGCCTCCTACTGCTATTGAAACACTTTGAATTTAATAGACAAAGGTTAAACGTATGGCTTGGTTGCTGACCTGAGGCTATCTTTCCTTCTGATGAATTAGAAACTACCATTGCTCATTGTCTACTGAATTCCTAGAAATACAGGAATGTAAGACCTTAGAAGTAATTTAATTCCACTACACACCTAGTTTAACAGTTTTGTTTTGTTTTGTTTTGTTTTCTCTCTGGCTCTTAGCAGAATGAAGAAGAGAGAGCCCATGACTACAAAAAGATGGCAAAGAGCGGAGTCTCAGCTCAGTCTGACTAGCTGTATAACTACTCTGTCAAGTGATCAAATCTGTCTGGGGTTCATTTCATGTAAATGTATAGGGAAGGCGTTGCATTCTATATATGCTTGTATTAGAGTTCCTGTCCAAATCACTCGACTGTCAGTGGAAAATAACCAAATACACATTTTCAACTGTCTTAATAATTGATTCAGCGTGAATATATACATTTCTCGTAGTGACGGCTTGATTTTGAATACAGCGGAAGTTACTACACAAGGCAAACTACCCTCTTCATTCCTACCATTCATGAACTCCAGCAAAGTTGCAGGGGTTGGGGAAATACTGCTTCAGCCTTCAGTTACAAGCATATATGAAGGATTTGATATAACTAAAGATCAAATGGCAAGTATCCCTTTTCTTTTTGACCTTATTCTTTATAATATTGAAGATAAAATATATGTAGTCATCTGAGAATATACTTGGTTTCCCTATTACAAATAGATTTGCAACTATTAGTATAGCATTACAACTGAAAAATCTAGAGCAATTGTCTTCCCTAGTGTTTAGGCTCTAAGCTCTTCAAAGTAAGGAGAGTTGTTGTACTGATTTCTGCATCCATAGCATGTACCCCTGTCTCTGGCACTGGAAATACCCTCAAACTGTGTCTATCATCACCTGACTTCTAGCATGATAGAATATTTCTGCCTGCTTTTGAACTTTATATGAACGGCATGTTACAATATGTACTCTTTCATATCTGGCTTCTCTCATTCATTGGAGTGTTTGCAATATTCACCCATGTTGTTGCTTGGAGCTCCAATACAGTCATTTTCACTGTAGTATATTATACCACTTATGAATAAAACACAGTTTTTCTTTTAATCACTGATATTAGTGATGGACATTTGAGTAGCTTCCAGGTTTGGGTTCCCATAAAAACCATTTCTGTGAACATCCTGGTATCTTTCCTTTGGCGTAGAATAGGAATGCATTCTGGCATGTGAATGCATTTCTATTGGGTCAATACCTAACATAGAATTGTGGCTTCGCTTGATAACCTTTTATTTAGGTTGGTAGATAATTATAGGTTGATTCCCAAAAATGCTTGTGCAAGTCTGCACTCTCTAGGAGTATATTACAGTTCTAGCAGCCCCACATCCTCACCAACAGTGCATTGTTGTCAGTCTTTTCAACTGTAGTCATGGTGGCCAATGTGTGATGGCATATCATTGCGGCTCAATTCACTCTTCCTTCATGTCCAGTAATTGTAAATACCTTCTGTTATCGTTCTTGGCCATTAAGATATACTTTTTTGTGAATTTCCTATTTAAATCTTTCACTGGTATTTTGAATAGGTTGTCAGTCTTTTCCCTTATTTATTATAAATTTATGTATAAATAATTTATGTATTATGAATACCAGTTCTTTGTCAAATATATGCATTATAGGTATTTTTCTCACTCCGTGGCTTGCATTTCTACTTTATTGTGTCTTAATAAAGAGAAGTTCTAAATTTTAATGTACTTAGTCATTTTACTCGTTCATTGAAAAAGTTGGTCTTTTCTTGTCCGTCCTGTAGTAGTTACTACCTTTTCATAAATCAGGAGTGAATTTGAATCTGAACTCTCTATCCCATTCCAATGGCCTACGTCTCTGATTTTATACTGATATGACTTTACTAAATAATGATCACAGACGGGTTGATTATCTTACAGTATAGATTCTTCATCACAATTCTATATTTCAACATTAGAAATCTTAAGTCTTCTTGGCCCTTTGAATTTCTATACATACTTTTTAAAAAGTTTATAATTTTCCACAGAAATAAACTGCTACAAGTTTGTATTGTGATAGCCTAACTGCATTGAATATTTACATCAATTTATAGAGATTTCACTTCTTAAAAACATGGCCATTTCTAATTCATTTTGTAACAGTATTATATGTTTTAGGCCTTGCACATCTTTCAATAAGTTTCTTCATAAGTATTTAGCTTTTTGTTAAGACTATTGAAAATAGCCTGGTTTTAAAATATTTTTTAATTGCTATTCAGTATTATTTAAAAAAACAATTGAGGGGCAGCCCGGGTGGCTGAGCGGTTTAGCGCCGCCTTCAGCCCAGGGCCTGATCCTGGAGACCCGGGATGGAGTCCCACGTCAGGCTCCCTGCATGGAGCCTGCTTCTCCCTCTGCCTGTGTCTCTGCCTCTCTCTCTCTCTCTCTGTCTCATGAATAAATAAAATCTTTAAAAAATAATAATAAAAATAAATAAATAAATTGATTTTTGTAATACTACTATATAGTGTCCAACAACTTTCTAATTTTATTTATTGACTGAAATAGTTAATCTGAAAATATGAGAGTATGTGTGTGTATGGTTAATTCTCATTATTCACAGGTTCCATATTTAGGAATTCACTTACTCACTGAAATTTATCTGTAATACTGAAATGAATACTTGTGGCACATTCATGGTCACTCTTGAATAAACACAGAGTGGAGAAAAATTTGAAACATCAACACATACATTCTTGATAAGATGAAACAAGATGATACTCTGCCTTCTTGTCTCACCTCTCATACTATGAACAAGTGTCCTTTCTGCATCTATTTGGTGCAATGCTTTTTTGCATTTTTGTGCTTTGTGGGGTGATTTTACTGTTCAAAATGGGCCTCAAGCCTACTGCTAATGTGTGTTGAATGGTACTCAGTATAATTAGACTGTGATATACCTTTCAGAAAAGATACATTCTTCAATAAGCTTTGTTAGGCATGAGTTGTTGGACATGAATTCAAATTAATGAATCATGAATATATCTTAATATTTGAGATATCTCTCTTCTACACAGTGTGTAAATATATATACATATTATAATATATATTATATAAAAATATATATTTAAATATTTTCTGGCAATATTTGTGATTTAATTGGAGTTTAAGTCCATTTATATTTAATGATTATGATTTGTGATTAAATCATGATTTAATGATTTCTCATAGTATGTGATTTGACTACAGGTTACTATTTATTTTCTATTTGTATCATAGATGATTCTTTTTCCTTTGGGTTAAACAATTATACTATTTTAGCCTGTATTAATTTATTAATTGTAAGTACTTTTATTATCTTGGTGTCTTATAGATCACAGCATACATAATTGACTTATACAAATCTACCTTAAACTGGAACTTTTACTACTTACCAGAAAATATAAGAACATTAAACTACTTTAACTCCACTTTTCCTTCTGCATTTTGTAGATTTTTTCATATATTTTAATCCCGCTTAAATTTTGCATCCTATACTATATTATTATTGTTGCTTTAACCAGGGTTCAGTAAACTACAGCCTATGAGCCAGATCTAGGCTCCAGTTTGCTTATCTATGGCATATGAACAAAGAATATTTTTTATGTATTTTTTTAAATGTTTAATGAAAAGAAGGAAAAATATGCAATGGAGGCCATATGCGGCCTGCAAAGCCTAAAATATTTACCAGCTAACCCACGACAGAAAATTTTGCCAATCCATGCTTTAAACTATCGATACTAATTGGAGCAACTAGCAGGTTTACCTTTTCAGATATCTTCTGTCTTTTTTACATTATAAGGTTCTGTCTTCCATCATTTCTTTCTGCCTGAAGAAGTTCCTTTAGCATATTCTTAGCACAGGCCTGTTGGCAATACATTTTCTCATTTCAGGTAGATATTTTTGCTTCATAAAAAATCCTAGCCTGTCAGTTATTTTCTTTCACCTCTTGTCATCATTTCTTCTTTAAAGTCAGCTATATGTCTTATTATTGCTCTTTTGAGGGTAATAGATTTATTTTCCTTCTGGCTGCTTTCACAATTTTTCTCTTTGTCTTTGGTTTTCTGATACTGTAATATGCTGTAGCTAGTATTTTCTTTTCTCTTTCTTTATTTATTCTGTTTGATATTTGTAACATTTCTTGAATCATCAATTTGATGCCCTGAAATAGTTTTGGAAAACTCTCAGTCAGATTTTCTCCAAATATTGCTCCTAGCCCATTCTCTGTTTTCTGGGGCTACCATTATGTATAATGCTACATATTTCACCAAGCTGCATATTCTTCTTATGACCTTTTAAATTTTCTATTCATCTTCTTAAATTTCAGTATTTTCTAATGATCAATCCTATATTATATATCAATATATAATAAATATTATATATATTGATATATTGATATTGATTGATATATTGATATATATATTGATATAATATATTGATATTATATATATATATATAATATATCAATCCTATATTATTTTTCTCCTATATCTAACCTGCCATTAGGCTTAATTAAACTTTTAAGTTTCTATATTTTTTTACATTCCTAGGATTTCCATTTGCATGCATCTATGTATGTATGTATGTATGCATGCATGAATGTGTATATAGTTTAGTTCTCTGATAAAATTATGTTTTTCAGATATAGAATTTTCCTTTTAGATCAAATGTGTAGCTTGTTTGCAATACTTTTTTTTCTTGAATATTTTAAGCCTACTTATTTTACAGTTCATGACCATTAATTTATTGTGGATATCCTGCTAGTTTACTTACAAAAGTAAGTTTCTAAATAATGTTATCTTATTTTTCATTTTCCTGATTATTTTTGATTGAATACTAGCCCTTGTATGGAGATACTTTGAGGTGAAGGTAAATGTTATTTTCCACTAGAAAATATTTACATTTAATTCACATAACTGTATGGAAACTAGCAATTCTAAACAAATTCACTTTTATCAGAGATGAAGGTGATTTTAATCTGAGATTAAATTTTTGTCAGGCCAGGCTATTTCTGGCTAAAAGTAGTCTCATCTCTTTGGGTTTCCTTTTCACAGATTTTGCAGTCTATCTCTTTCTATTTATAAATAAGCTTTCTGAGGCCACTCAATCTTTTTTAGTTTTCTTTTTGGTACAATTTTCTAATTTTCAGGGGAATGTCATTATTATTGTTATTATTATTATTAATCACCTATTCTGTCATTTTACAAGCAGAATTCCTATAAAGGTATTTTAAAAAATATGATCATCTAATATTTCCAAACAGAAAATTAAGATCATAGAAAATTAAGAAAAACTTTTGCAATGCATATATAGTCTGGATTTTTAAAAAAGAGTACAAACATATGGATACTTATCAGCCTATATGTTTGTCTTTTTGGTTATTGTTAATATATATAACAGTACTTGCAAGATAAAACATATGAACCAGTAAACCATCCCCCTTCTCCTGAAAAGTTATTCTGTGGAAGGCATACCATTTGATTTAAATTTTTTAGGGAAGAAGGCTCAGTTATGAGCTGCCACCAACTTCTTATAACATTAGATAAGTAATAATTTAAAAATAAGAGGAAAAAGAAAATAAAAAGGACTATTTTTTGAACTTGGGACCCTAGCAAAAACTGATTTAAACAACTGGTCTGTTCATGAGATGTTTTGAGATTTGACTGGACTCTTACACTCCACTTGAACAAGACATTAAAGATGAAGATGGCAATCCAGTAGTGATCAAGATTTATCTAAGAGAGTTACCGTTCTCATAGCCAATAACATCCTCCTTAAAGAGGACATTTAAGAGATCAGAGGACATCCATTGGTACTGTTACTTCCCTTTTTATATACTGCCTTCCCAGGAAATAACTGCCTGAAAAAACTACCTGTTATTAATATTTTAGGGGATTAATTTGTGAGAAGAGTTCTTTATATTATCGAAGTAGAACTTGTTATGAGTTATGCATTAGTCCTGGCACTTATACTACAGTAAAGTAATACAAGGAGGTCTAGGGTTGTATGTTCTGACTAAAGCAAATATCCATAGTGGAACCCAGAGATACACAGGAATTCAGGATATCTATATGATATCAGATATGGAGATTGAAATTAGATCATAAGGGGGAAAATGCATGTGGAAGGATCACTTAAATGTCTCTCGCACCTTTCCCATATCTGTTGGGTGTGACTCCCCAGATCTCATTTGTGTTTCATTTGTTCTATGCCAGGTCATCCTTTTTTCCTTTCTCTGGTCAATTTTTATTCATCTGGAATGAGAATAAAAGTGTGAATAGATGAAGAAACACCATATTCACTCAATTTCCCACATGTGATTCTAGCAAGAAGTTTAAACATTCATGTCTATTATGTTGATTTATTGATTTACAATTATAGTTAAGTAGATGATGCAGCATACCATGTATATCATCATGAAAGAGGAAATGACCTGTAGACTTGGTGGTGTTTAACACTAAGATAAAGTGTGGTCTGTAGCTGGGTCTATAAAATTACCAGAAACCAGACTACACCATGGTCAATACAAGCAGAATACTATGTTAAGGATAGTAGTGGTTGTTAATTGCTATCACTAATGCTAATAGCAACAACAACTGGGATAAGCATCTTCCTGAAGTTCTAGACAAAGGATGAAGGTAGTGTGTAGTGTAGTTCAAGTACCTTCCATTAAATAAGGAAGTACCATATTTAGCATGCCAAACCATTCACACAGAGAATTTTTATGTTATAGAAGGGTAAGTGTTAATTAATAAAAACTACTCAAACTGAGCATATAACCATTGAAAGACACTGAGTAGAAGGGTGGGAATAAAAACAGAAATGGCTTCTTAAAACTGTTGAATCAAGTTTTTAAAAATTGTGATAGAGAACTTGGTACAATGGAGAACAAAAAATGATCAAGAAAAAATAAGCAGTGGCTCAGTTTGAAGAGATATCAATAATGTTGAAGAATGATCAAAATCATTAAGATAAAGAAAGGGAATTGAAATGTGTGATTACTAATTTGTATGAGTTTGGAGAAGGTGAGATTTGGATGACCAGCTGTGATTACTATGATATAATATGAATATATGCAGATAATATAATATGTCTGTCTTCTACTACACTTAAGTCAATTTGGCAGGTCATTTTAAAAAATACATAACTGTAATAATCCTACTTGAATTTGTAAGAAAACCCTATTTTGATTAAAGCAATGTATCTGGTAGGCTGGAAGTCCCACTTGATTTCAAATCTATAGACATTCTAGAGGAAATTGTTACACAGTGATATGTAGAGAATTCCCTTACATTAGTCACTAATGGTGGTACAGTGGTCCATGTAGACTGTACCTTTTTTTTTTCCTTACCTACACTGTGAAATAAATTTACATAAAGATTTATAATAAATGGCATGGATTTGTTTTTGTTTCTATGTTTCATTACTTAATAATACATTTCAGTGAGTTCCTCTGCCTATCTCATCCTGAGTCTTTTATGTGTCCCATGAAATGCTCATGCCATTCCAAGAATGGCAAAGCAGCTGTTGGAGGCACTTGATATTGCTCAAACAATGTTCCAGTGTGCTCTGTAATTTCATAAAAGTCAGTCAAGGGAGGGTGGAGCTCTTAGACATGCATAATGGGAACTTTTCTTGTAAAGAAAAATGGGCACCATTGCTTTGCCATTTGCATATAGATTCCCCCCTACTGCTACCTGAGAAAATTAAGAGCTTCCACCCTATCAGTTTCTTAAACATGTTCTTGAGAATGTCCACATTTATGTCAGCACTTTTTCGACATCCTAATGATGCTTTTGCGAGGACTATGGCATCTATATGGCTTGTTACCAGCTTAATGAAAAGTTGCTTTAGGTGTCAAAATAAATCTAAGAATGTTCTACACTTTAGCTGACTGTAATATATCATCATGGCCTGCTTAAGTAGTATAAACTGCAACATGATAAAGCAGCTAACAAAAACCTATGAGAACCAGTAGCTGGGATAATGGGCATTCAGTGTAAGGATAATATAGCAGCAATAAAAATTTCAATAACCAAAGGTTATATACCATACTTTTTAATGGAGTTCTTGGCTAAGTGAGCTTTCTTCAACAGTATACACCTGGGTAGGGTGATTCATTACAAGCATTCCTCTGACTTTCTTCCCACTTGGAATAATATTAGTGAACAACTTCCTCAAGTCTTGAGATTCCTTTTTATTTAAGTTGTACTTTTTGGAAATTGGATTGAGTCTTAACTGTACTTACAGGTAAAGCTACGAATTATTTTTTCCTAAAAACAGTAGACTCAGTGGGTTTGCATTTTTTTAAGTGAAAATACTATTTCCTGTAAACTGAAAGACAGAGCTCTAAGACTGATGAGTGGACACATTCCATGTTCACCCACATTGACTTGTTTGATGATTACTTGATGACTTCTTTCTCTTAGATTAGGGTCTCACCACTTCTGAAACTCACATTGTAATATCCTGCCAAGGCACTTGACATCATAGTACATGATTTTTGTTATAACTCTCCTTCATCATCACAACCTGCTGACGTCCAACCCATTTGTTCTTTTCTATCCACTGCCTGTATTAAATGTCATTTCTGTGAAAACTTCTCTGATAACCTCAGCTAGAGTTTTTACCTTCCCCACATAAATGCTTGTGGAAGAATATTATAGTGATGCTAGTCCTACAGTCACTAATTTGGTCAGAGTCTTCTTTCTGTTCTAGAGAAGATCTTTTTAACCAACACAATACTTGTGGTTGATTTGATAATGGAAAGTTAAAGTATGGGATGATTTTTTTAAAGAATATACTCTTTAAAATCTTTATTATAACTTAAAACTGAGATACATGAAATAATTCTATCTTTTGGTATTTCTGAAGCCTTTAATTTGAATATAAATCTGGTTTTTGTAATCTGGTTATTTTTCTTGTATGAACTCTTCCCTAAAAAATCATGTTTGGTTTTCATATTGAGACTCTTTAAAGATTTGCTTATTTAATTTAGAGAGAGAAAGAGTGTGCAGTGGTAAGGGGCAGAGGGAAAGGGAGAGAATCCTGAGAAGATGCCCCACAGTCAGTGCGAGCTGGATGCAGGGCTCAAACCCATGACCCTGAGATTGTGATCACAATCTGAGCCAAAATCCCGAGAGTCAGATGCTGAACTGACTGTGTCCCAGGCACCCCCATATTGAGAATCTTTAAAATGGAGCAACATCTTCTACACACTCATGTAAAAATCTGAAGGAAAAACATGCATATACTCTTGGATTTTTTTCATCAAATATTTATCATTGTCCTGCCTTGACTAAATTTGACATCAGCATTATGTGGTGGCTCTTTTTGTGACTAACAAATGGACTCGATGATCCTTTCTAAGACTTTGTATTGGTTTTCTATTGCTGCATAACAAATTACCCCAAATTTAGAAGTTTGATACAACACACATTTACTATCTCACAGGTTTTGAAGGTCAAGACTTCTGGCATAACTTTGTTGGCTCCTCTGCTCAGAGGCTCACAAAGCTGCCTCAAGTCGTCAGCCAGATTTATTCTCATCTGAGGCTTAGTTAGAGAAGAATCCTCTTTGAGGCTTCCTCAGGTCGTTGGCTAAATTTATTTCCCTGTGGCTTTGTGACTGAAGACTGAAGCAAACTGGCTGTTTGCTGCAGGAGACCCCAACTCATAGAGACTGCCTACAGCTCCCTGCCACAGAGCTCTGCCCATAGGTTATTTACAACGTACTTCTTTGCTTCTTTAAGGCCAGCATAAGAATCTCTAGCCTGCTAAGATGTAGTTTTGTATAATGTAGTCTAATCAGAGGAGAAACATGCTATATCACCTTTGCCATATAACATAACATAATCAAGGGAATGGCATCTCCTCATCTTTGTCATATTCTGTTGGTCAGAAGCAAGTCACAAGTTTCACAATCAGATAAAGTGAGGGATTATATAAGTGTATGACTCATTGGGAGTCACCTTAGGGTATGTCCATCACAAGCATTAAAATTAAATTACTTCTCTTAGAAATAATAACACTCTTTTTGTATTCATCTTTAGTCAGCTTATCTAATACATAATTAAATTATATAATTAGAATACCATATTAAATGACATAAGCTGATTTGGGAATAAACACAGCTGAGTCTTGGGAAGTACACAGCTCCATTGATATAAGAGGAAGTTTTTGGTCTTTGTAGGATTCTTCAGTGTGTTTTACAGAAAGAATGGACATTGTCTATACAGCCAGTGAGTCCATGTAAATGGAATTGTTTAGAAAACTTCAGTAAACTGGTTTGTAATCCACTTGAGGTTCTGGCTTATGATTTTATGTTCACACACATACTATACACACTGTGCTTTGTATATAGCAAGTGCTCAATAAATAGGAGCTAGGTGAAGGAAGCCAGTCATGCATTGCAATACAAGTGCCATACAAACGATTTAGAGGAGGTAATTGCAAAAGCAAAATGATGAAAATTTGACATTCTACAAGTAAATCATAGCATATTGGAGGTAATAGAAGTATTATGTGGCATGTATGCTAGTTCTCTCTTTTTGTAAATATGGAAACTTAGACCAAAAGAGATAACCAATGAATTGATATTATGTGTCTATTTTATTTATAAATTCACCATTCTAAGGGAAGAGAGAGATTTAAGCAAAGTGCTGGGAGATCATGATGAACACATGTATGGTCAGGTTGAAAGTGGAGATCTGAGGGAGGTTAAATGTACTCTAGCTGAGTCAGAAAAATTGAGATAGAGAAAGGGAGAAAAATAAAGGAAAGCTTAGTTTTGATGAAAGACACAGAGTTTGCTAAGGCATGAAGACATGGAAGTTTTATAGTTTACTCAGAAAACAAAAAAATGAGCATTCTTGGTTCTAGAGAAAATGATATTTTGAAGGAAGTTGATATGTATGGTCCAGGTGAAATTTTGAAGAGACTTAGACTCCATGCTAAGTGGTAAAAATAATATTTTCTAATATATAGTCAGGATTCATAAGATGTTTGTAGGTTAAATATAATCATGGATGTTAGGAATACATTTATAGATATAGTATATGAAATGAACTACACAGGTGTTATATGGCTGAATTACACACCAAACATGGATGTGGTCCTCATCTTGGATGACCAAAATAGAAGTTGACAGGAAATACAACTGGAATAAAACTCCAGGCCCAGAGTTTTTATAGGAGCATTATGGTGAATCCTCACAGGATAAAGACAAAATAGAAATGGGCTCAAAGGGGGAAAAAAACCCTCCACTGACATCATGGTCATAATTTGGACATCAATCAGTGATGGTGACAGGTAATGAGGGTAGTATATTTGGAGATGGGCTTTCAAGAAAAGGTGGTCAGGAAGAGAAGCCACAGGGTGAGTAACATCCAGGGAACAGTCATGTGGACCCATGAGAATTTCTAGCTCACTTCTGGCTCTAGGAGATTGCCTAAAGGAGAATGAAACGCTGCCACTTAGAGGTCAGAAGAAAGGTGTTCTCAGAAGAAAATTTAATACTATAGTATAGTTGAAGAGTGGAAGTAATCCTAAGAATAATTGAGAGATACAGGATATTCTAGGATATTCTCTGGGTAAAGAAAGAGGAGATCCCTGAGTGTGTGGCACAGGGTTAGAAGTTGAGGCAGATAGATAAGGTAAAAGAAATAAATAGCTGTGAATCTCCAAGCTCATAATAGAATTGAGGTCCTCTCACTATACACAAACATTATATCAAGTAGTTATATGGCCTATAGCTAAAGGTAAATGTCCATTAATTGTCTCCTCACCACAAAGACATACAACTTGTCTAAACTTCAACTGAATGACATCATTAAATTAGCATTGTTCATTATCATGTTTCTGAAAATGTGCTTTCTTATTGTGAAGTCAGGAAAGATACTAACTAGGATATTTCATGTGGAAGCTCTACATACACACTGCTCAGTCAAACCATCTCTTCTTCATAAGCTTACCATATCTAAATGTAAATCCATACACTACTTGCTCAACAAAGATGGTATGAATTTCTTTCATGAGATATTGAAGCCATCTAATGATAGAGAAAGCTCAATCCCAAGCCCTCTTCTCCACTTTAACTCTTTCTCCCTCCCAATCCAATCTACCCTTTCTGTATTTCCATTAGGCTTTCCTGCTCTCCTTCATCTTTATCTGATGACCCTTTACCACTCCTTCAGGACTATGTCCTCAACAATGCCCTGTTACTTGTTTCATCATTTTTCTTTCAAGTTGACTTCTCCCTGTCAAAGGAACACACCAATTCATTTCTCTCACATTTTAGAAAATTCCATCTTTAAACATATTGCTTCTTTTGGCTCCACTGTTTTAATATTCAATCATTCTTCTTGAAAGAGCTATCCACACTTGATTATCAAGATTTACTTTGGTGTTCATCTAAAGTTGTTTCTCTCAGTGAGGTGGTCAGAAAACATTATATTTGGAAAAAGCTAAGTCTTCTCTTGATAGTTCTCCATAAAACTTCATCATAAGGAAAACTTTTTTTTTTTTTTACTTTTTTTTTAAAAGATTGTATTGATTTATTCATGAGAGACACAGAGAGAGGCAGAGACATAAGCAGAGGGACAAGCAGGCTCCATGTAGGAACCCCGATGTGAGACTCGATCCTGGAACTCCAGGATCATGCCCCAAGCCGAAGGCAGACGCTCAACCACTGAGCCACCCAGGTGTCTATAAGGAAACCTTTTAATGATTTTCATCTACTTTCTGTAATTGTTTTCTGTCCCATTGCCCTAGAGCATTTTAAACTTAGAATGGATTAATACTGAATTTTAAAACTTCCCTATGTTTTCCATTTCTCATGAGTTGACCCTTTTATTCTAGTAGACCTGAACATAAGACAACTCACATTTATTTTATACAATTAGACAACTGTTTGCCCACATTCTGCCTTGACACCAGTAAATGGGATGCTCCCACAAGAAAAAAAAGAAAACATTCTGGTAGACTTCTGAGGAAATGAGAGTGGGGTTCTCAAACTATAGTCAAGGTCTCGCCATCTTCCAGTGCACTGTGGTAAATCACATTATAGTTGTCTCTTCATGCATTCACCTGACTTAATTCTTCATAACCTTTCTTTTTTTGTTGTTATTTATTGATAGATCTGCAGTCTCTAGAATAGCACCTAGAACATGTTAGGCACCTGATAAATATCTGTTGAATAATGGAATAAACAGATTTATTTTCCACTCTATTTTCCCTCTTAGCTTAATAGCCTTCAAAACTAAAATGATAACTTTCACTAATTCTGTAATTAGATATTCCTACTTTTGAAAGCTCACATTTTGCTACTTCACTTTTATGAAAGATCTACATTAGAACCTTTTTTTTTTTCCTAATGGAAAGAAATCTGAAGAGGATTTTCACTTTTACAAGAAAAGGTGAAAAACAAAAATAGCATTTTGCCTTTGTTTTGCAGGAAGCAGTTATAGAGACAGTGCACAACTTGAGAAGAAACAGTGGCCCCCCCAAGCTCCTTTCCCAGGAATTACACTCAGCATTTCAGCATCAACCACCAGAGCTTTGAACTGTGTCTGTGAGCATCTGTGCTGTCTCCATTGATTTTGTGCATCTGTTAGCAAGATGTGTCCTAAGGTATCAGAAAGCTGAAGGGAGGTTATTTTTGGGGTCTCAGAACCTCAACATTTTTTCCATATAAATTACGATTAATTGCTTCTTTGCTTTATGCTATTTTGGCTTAGGAAAGTTTTCATAGGAACACTCTACATCTGGATAGCACGGTAGATCTGCAGTTTCACTTTCAGATTCATCTTTTAATCAGGTTGGTTTGACACTTCTCTTTATGTTCCTGGTTGCTTTGTCGTTTTCCAGGAAGGTACTTTCACAGAAATAGGATAAACTCTCAGCCTTCTTGACTCTACTTCTCAGGTTATGATACCCCTTGATCCTCACAACCATTGATTATATTCTCTTTCATTGAAGAAATTTAGGTGTGGCAGTGCTAAAATAAAAGCTATGTAAATAATTAATGGAATGGAGACACTTGGATGCATAATTCAATCGTATTAGACAAATAGATCAAATATGTTAGAGCCACAGCACTGGCAATAGTTGGGAGACTTCTTCAGCACTACTAAAATACAGAGCCCAGAGAGGTACTGGTGTTACAAGTAGAATGAATTACTGCGACCAGCCGCGATATAATAACAGTATGAATTATTGAATTGGCATCTTCTGAGACAGCTTTGGTCACAGCCTTGCTATGTTCTGGAGATGATAGAAGGAGATTTGTGTGATGTAAATTTATAATCAAAGGGTGTTCAGGATGAAAGATGACCTCCAAGGTTATGAACCTGAGCAGGAGACTGCATCATCACATGAAAAAGGCACTGTAAAATATGAAGCATTATTCAGTTAGTAGTTGAAAGCCAAAGAAACTCTACTCTCTTGCAAATTTAACTCTAAGAAAGTTTCAAATAGGCACAGATGAATGTAAGATACCAAGATAATCATGCTTTTGGAGACCAAGGTAAGAAAAGTAGATCTGGGCAATATCAGCTTCAACAGGTTTCCTGAAATTATGCTTAAGGAAGAATTAGCAACTAATTAAAAAATTTGGGCCCTGAACTGCACAGAGACCTATGGCTATGCACACATGCACACACACACACACACAAACACACACACACACACCACACTCACTCCTCTTCCCTGGCAAATGGATGATTGGGATCCCGTTGTAGTTAGAATAGTTTGTTAATGTCCAGGTTGTTCCATTATAGCTAGATCAAGGGGATGTCTTTATTTTGGAAAGTGATATGACAAATATGCTTCTTACCCTAATGACCCAAAGAGTCTTTTTTCTTCTTCTGAGCTCAGCTAGCTGTGCAAGAGGAACCCAGACACACTGGAAGCACTTGCCTTTGTGACCATTGCTTGACATGCTGAGTGCTGGAGATGGATCTGGGAGACAGAAGCTCCTTCCTGAAAACAAAGTAGCCTTTAAAAAGGACTGTTAAACTGCTGTCTCGTGTTTGATTATTCTGTCCTCAGTAAAGTCCTTTATTTTTTACTACTAAGCGGTCATTTTTATGGATGACATTATTTTAGTCCAATGACTGTTTCAAGAAACAATAGGTCAAAAGCAGCAAAGTATAGACCAGAGCCAGGGCTGTGGAGAAAATTACCCCAAATAATAGACCATGGTCAGTTCAGTCCACGAGAACATCCTCCAGGAAATTGTGTCAGATATTCAGGGAAAATTTAGGAAAATCTCTTATAGATATGGTTTTAATTTAATATAATGAAATAGTAATGCATAGATTTATACCATGCAATAAGACATTTTTATGTCTATACATAATTTCAAATTACATATGAAAAATACAGTAACTCAAATTAATGCATTTCTAACATATGATCAATTGCACTGCATTTTCTGGCTGTTAAAATTGTGTTTTATAGCATCAATAACAAATGTAATAAAATGTATTTCCTTATTAGGTCCCTCATCGTTCTTTTTTTTTTTAAGAAAGGCAATAACCTAAAAATTGTTATCTTCAAAGTTACTTTTAAAAAAAAATGACTTAATTGTTCTTATATTGTGTAATAAAGAGAACAGACGGTATTGACAAAATTAATTCAAAAAAAAAACACACACAATTTTCTTCTTTTATTTTCTTCTAAGACAACAAAGATACATCAAAGACAACTGAAAAATAGTCCTGGAGAAAGGAATTATTATTACTTATAGAGTGTCAGAATCAATAAAATAGTATCTCTTGGTTTATTGACTTGAAGATATTTAAAATCACTGCCCTTTTATTTTAAAATAATTAATTATTTTCAGAATTTTATTTACTTAAATAGAAATTGTTTAAATCTTATACTCAAAGGACTAGTATTTAGCTGTTTTCTGTGGTCTCCAGTGTAGGTAAGGCTTTCCTTTCTGTAACACTCACGGAGGCTGCCAGCTGTACTTTTATTCTACCCCTTTGCAGTTCTCCAGGCTAGTAACAAAGTGTACTTTCCTATGAAGGAAGAGGGGAGATGATTCAATAAAATAACTTGCAGTAGAGGTTACAGATTTCTTGCTCCTAACTAACTGGGGAATCGATTTTGATTTAGATGAGAATCACACTGATTTTTTAATTTTGTTTTTGAGACACTGAATGCTTATTCTGTGCAACCTATGACTTGCTCGCATTGTCATGTCATCTACTGAAATATATGATTATGACCATTATGAAGTAGGTAAGCATCCACATAAGCTTCTTTGTGCAAAAATTCCAGAACAAAAACATATATGGCAAGAGATGCAGGACTAAGTATTGTACACCATAGTTCCCTAAACTTTAATTCTATACACTTTTTTAAAGAAAATAAACCTGCCATTAAAATCTGCCAAGATTGACTTAAAATGACCATTCCTGGCTTATACATGTATGAGGTTTTAGTGATGGCTCTCATCATAAGTATCAGTGAGCTTGTGTCCTGCACCCACCATAGGCAGCATCCAATATTATATGCCAAAATCCCTGCCTTCTGGAGTGTCAAATCCAGTTAAGATGAAAAAATATTATACACGAAAAGACAAATAACAATGCATGGCAATGGATGCTAAAAGTCGTAATGAGGACCAGGATAGGATACATAAGATAAAATTTGTTTTAAACTCTATTCACTGGAAAGCAATTTTCCTTTTCACTCTTATTTTTTGTTTCCAATATGTAGATTTGTGTTTGGAGTATTTCTTTTTATTGGTGCATAGTTTTGAATTGCAGAGTTGTATGAGGACACATTTGCTCCATGCACTTATTAAGGGTAGCTAACGTGCTCACCTCCTAGGAGCAAACATTTTCTAGATTGACTGGTTTCTCAGAAACCCATGGATGAGCCTGGCAATTGACATCTTTAAATTACTGATGACCTGTAGTATTAATCCTTTCACCTTGCTAAGGCATGCCTGCTCGGCCATGGTAATCAGGCTTTTTTTGCTCATCATAATCCCATTAACAAATTGAAAGATAGAACAAGAATTTTTTTACCAATCCCTCTGACAGGAAGCAGTGCAAAGGGGTTATAATTATGGATTATGTCTTTTATTATACATTGGAGCAAGCACACATTAGCCTAATTAAAAACACAGTGTGAATATTCAACTGCATCGAGCTGCAAATGTTTAAGGGCTGTCTGTAACAGCTGAAAATATATTTTGGTCTCATAGCAAACCTCGTCAAGTTGTATGGAAAACTGAGTTCAAGAATGGAGGATTGCACATTTTTGTGTTGGCAGATTTACTGAGACCTCACTATGTAAAATACTTGCTAATCTGTGTCTCAGAGAGAAAAAAAACATACCTGAAAGAACGACATGATTAGAAAGTGAGGCTCCGCTGAGGTTTACTAATGTAAAGTCAGATATTCAGCTTCACTAAATATCACAATCTGGTTTGGACTACCATTAGAAGAACCCAGGAGTGAGCAGAAATCTGTCCCAGACCTGAGCAGAAAATACTGATTCAACATCTTAAGAAGCTACCTTGTCAATTTCAGAGAGATTGTCTTGGAATTACAGAATTGCAGATCTAGATTAGCATATATAGACAACACAGCCCAATTCTTTGAAATTAGGAAATCCAGCAGATAAAATGACTTATGTAAAGGCATAGAGCAGACAAGGGGCAGAACCAGACTAGGCTAGCCACAAACATTTGATCAAATTGCTCATTGCATAACTTCAGAAGTGCCAATCATGAAAAGTATGTTAGATAATCTGCAGAGCCCCATGCAGCCCCTAGCTGTTTCTATGGTGTATTGTCCGTTTTTGGTGTATTGTCCATTTTATGACTCAAAGCCTTCTTACCCGCCCTACTTTAAGCACTGACTTTTGTTTTTCAACCTCTCATCAGAATATTCTTTTATATCTGACCTAAATTATTTTTATTATGATTGAAACTATATTTTCCTTGTCTATGGAAGGGGCTTACCATCAGGTAGAAAACTTTAAAATGTGTTACTGTATTATGAACCTCTACTGATAAAAATTCTTTCCTATTTCAGATAAGCAGTGAGCCCTGATCCAGAAAATACACCATTATGATTTAATGTCAGTGCACAGGTATAAATATGTCCATCATATGTGGACACTCGCATCTGGACCAAGACTAGACATGAGATCACTGAGCAATGATCAGTAGAAATATATCCCTTCGAGCATGTAATAGTCTAACAAGGAGAGCTCTAAGAGTATGATAATGTTGTCATCTGTATTAGCAACAGGGCAACTGGACCTAGGTCATGGCATTAAAACAGAGTTGGATCTTCCCTAAACATGCTTCCTAAATATATATCAAATTTCACTCCTGCTTTACATCTCTATTCTGACCTACCATCATCTTTCATCTAGATAACTCCAACAGCCTCCACATTGATCACCTGTTTCCACAGTTGCCTACCTTTAACTCATTCTCCACAAAGCTGTCATAAAATATTATTTTTTAAAAAAGATTTTATTTATTTATTGATGAGAGACACATAGAGAGAGGCAGAGACATAGGCAGAGGGAGAAGCAGGCTCCCTGTGGGGATCCCGTAGTGGAACTCAATCCCAGGACCCCAGGATCACAACCTGAGCCAAAGGCAGATGCTCAACCACTGAGCCACCCAGGTGCCCCTCATAAAATATTCTTAAAACACAAATCTCATTAGATTGTCTTCCCATTAAAGTATTTCAGTTGCTTCCAAATCACACCAAAATGGATACCAAGCCCTGTACCATTGCACTCAAATCAGGCTGGGTCTCCTGACCTGGTGTTTGTCTGCTTTGCTCCAACTATCCTGGCTGTCTTTCTTTTCCACTTATGCACCAGGAGATTTCTGGTCTCAGCAACTTTGAATCAATAATTTTTTCTTCCTGGAAAGCTTTTCCTGTTGCTTCTGGAATAATCCACACTTCTCTTTATCTCAGAAGCTTCAGCTTAAATGTCATTTCATCAAGGAATACCTGTTTCCATCTCGCATTTGTGATCTACGTTCCAGGCAAGCCATCATGTAATCTGCTTTCTGGGGGGTTCTCATGATCCTAATTTATACAATTTTCTGCATGACTATTAATTTAATGTGCATCCCTTCCACTAGATTAAAAGTTCCATGAGGTCCCAGACTCAGTCTTTGTTTGTTTGTTTGTTTGTTTCATCACCCTGTTGACAGCATAGAGCATAGTGCCTCCACATAGCACAGAACATAAAAAAGTGGTGTGGAATGAGTGAATGAATGGGCACTGGGTAGCATCTCATATCAACGACACATATTGGATAGAAAGTTAATTAAATCACATTTCTTGGACTGCAGGGTGCTTGCACATCCTGTTCCATCTGCTTGGAATTACTTTCTTTCCACTTCACTTTAGCTTCTGTTTAGCCTTCAGAGCCTAGTGCAAACATCACTTCATGATGATTCACACCCTTGGGCTAGTTTCTTCCATTGTACTCAGGTGGTATCTTTCTATTTCCACTTATGACATTTTAAAATAATTTTACATTTAATTGTGCAAAAGTTTGATCATTATCTTGCCTGCACTTAAGCTTACTGATGTTTGGTTCTCAGGATACTGACTACTACATCGTAGGCTCCAAGAAAATGTTTGTGAAATGGATAAAAAGATGCATGTTCAGGAATTTTCTTTATAAAGACATCTTTCAAGATGTCCACTATGAGAAAAGCCATTACTCCTATAATAGTGGTTATGTGCGTGTGTGAGTGTTTAAGTATTAACACTAGCTAAAGCAGTCTAGATCTCAGGCAGAAAGTTCACTCTTTAACTGAATAAAGATTCTTTGATGTATATATTTAAAACCAAACTTATATTTCTTATGTTGACTCAAGGTCTGTTTACTGGCTTAGGCTCCTCAGGGGTCTGTGGGAAGGGTCACTTCTTTTTGTTCAATCAGAACTCACATTTGGTTATTCACTAACTTACTCAATTGTCACTTGTATCCATGGAAGGATATAGTTCACAGGCAAGTATATCCCACAAACATTCTGACGGTCTCTGTAAGGCCAATAGACAGAAAGGAAGCTGCCACCAGGTCATATTAATGACTTCATTTACACATGGCCTAAACAAGAAAACTAAGAAAAGCCATCTGGCTTAGATGCTGAGAAAATGCCTCAGGAGATCATAATAAACCCTCCCTCGGTATTCTTTTCTCCAGGCTAAATGACCCAATTCTTCCAGGATTTCTTAATAGAGTTTATTCTAGGGTACTACATTTCCTGGCCACACTGTTCTGAATTGTAAGAATAAGTAGTTCCTTCCAAGCCATGTAATTTTTATCTCTTATCAAAAAGGAAGGTAGCTAAACACACAAAATCATGAACTATCAGAGCTTTAATGATATGTAGAGAACAGCTAAGTGCTTCTTCCCTTTAATAATGAGGAAACAGAGGCCTAGAAGGGCTGTCTGAGTTAGATGAGGTCTCCCCAATAGGTATAATGATTGCCTTCCAGGTACTCATGCATGTGAGTATAACATCTCATAAATCTCTGTTTCTATGAAGAAAAGAAGAGATGTTTTTGAAATCCACCAGGATCTCTAGTTTCCTGGCTGTCGTTCATTTGGCAATGGTATTTTTAATGGTATCTGTATCATTCCTTAATGACCAATTGGCTAAAAGTTATTTAAACCGGTGGTGTCAAAAACCTGTCTGTGATTCTGTTAGATAGTAATTACACTTACTTATCTTTCCTTACATATGCATGCTGATAAGCCCTGCCTGCCACTAAAAAAATGCCTATTGCAAAATGCTGAGATATAGGTTTTAAAAAAAGAGGCTTATGATTTTCAGTTTTGGCTATTTTAACACTCAATAAACAACCCTTTCTGGTACAAGTATATATCAACTAATGTCATTATTGTTTTAACATGAATATTATTTTATGACCTTTTTATCATTCCAAACGGTATTTCAATATGGAATTTAAGAACTTGAGGATGCTTCAAGACTGGTGGCTTTTAATGTGGCACTGAAGCTGGTCCTTCAGGAGAATGAGACTATGTGTAGAGATTCTTGTTAAGAGAATATCAAAGGTTAGCTATCCAGGCATAGATACAGATAACCAGATTCACAGCTGGTATTTGAGGGTTCCTTTCACAATCCCCAGTTCTTCCTTTTTGATGTCCTATCATAAATAAGATAGATGCTTCATTGATAATATTAACTAAGTACAACCATTGCATAAGCCACTTAACTGATGACTGTGGCCACTGTGCTAAGTGTTATATAGAATTATCATATTTAAATATGTGATGTGAGATCAGGTGAGGTAAATGTTATTATTTTCCCCATTAGAAATAATACAAACTATCATCCTAAAACATCATATAATAATTACAATACTTATAAAAATAAAACATCCTAACTATAGGAATTTGTAGTTCTCTTTAATAATTATTATTTCAAAAAGAAATCACCCAATATCTAGGATACACCAAAACATGTAGAATTTCATGCAAACTGAAACCACAATAAGATACCACTATGCACCTATTAAAATGGCAAAGGTTAAAAAGACTGAGTATACAAAATGATGGTGAATATGTGGAGGAACCAGAACTCTTAAACACTACTGAGAGGAGTTTAAATAATGTAATCCCTTGGGGGATGACTTTGTCCGTTTCTTAAAAAGTTAAACATACACCTGTGAGAGGAGCAAGCCACTTCACTCCTGGGTATTTTTCAAAGAATGAAGGCTTATGTCTACAAAAATGCATACATGGATGTTCAAAGCATCTTTATTTGTGATAGCCCCATACAAGAAACAATGTAAATGTCCCGCAGCAGATGAATGGATAAACAAACTGTAATATATCAGTACATTGGAGTATTACTCAGCAACAATAAGAAATGAACAACTGATAACATACAACAACATGGATGAATGTCAAAATAATTGCATTGAGTGAGATACTGGACATACGAAGAAAGTACATGCTATGTGATTCTATATATATAAAATTCTAGAAACTACAAACTAATGTATGGTGACAGAAAGTATATCAGTGGTTTTCTCAGGAAGGAGGGGAGAGAGTATGGGGTGGGTCAGAAAGGAGGGATAGAATGGGTTATAGAGGCCTAAGGAAGCTTTTGGGGAGAGATGGAGATATTTATTATTTCCATTGTGGTAATTGTTTGCAACATATCCACTTATACAATTCAAATATCTATTTCCTGTCAATTGTGCCTCAGTGAAGCTGTTAAAATAAACTAGCTTCATAAAACTGCAATTATTATTAAACAAAAAATATATGAATTAATCAATCAGCTCAACAGGTTAGAAAGTGAGGCATTAATTTAGTGCTGTCAAAATAAATGAAAGAAAGAAATATGAAAGCTGAAATGAAAGAATTATAAATTTTTGAAAAATGAAGTTGATAAATAAACCAGAAAGAGAGTCTTCGTATTAGGGAAAAAATACTTCCAATATGCATAACAAAGAAAATGTTAAAAAGTAGCAATACATACGTTTAAGAATTAACAAAAAGGAAGACAGCATAGTTTTAATAAATTAGTCATAAGAAAAAAATTTATCAAACCCTTTAAAAATCATGTTGGAAATGTAAATCACTAAGATAATATGCTAGGAAAGTTAAAAACAACAAAATTGACTTCAAAAATGATTTTTAAAATGATAAAGCAAAATTCAACCATGGGGAAACAAATTTCATAAAGAGTCCATTTTTTTTTTATTAGGGCTAGTTTGTTTTATTAGTGATTTTTTTCAAACCTTTATAAAACATGCATTTCCTATGAAATTTTTACTTTTTATAAATATATGATAAAACCATAATAATTTTAAGACTATAAGATTGGCCAGGAGAAAATAACATATCAGTGGAAGCAAATACTGAAGGTACTCCTATAGACAAAGAAAATAAGTCAGTTGCAAAAGGAGAAAGTTATGTGGACAAAATATACTTAAGAGATTAAATAAATATTTTCACTCTTTGAGGAAACTATATACTATTATTTCGTATTCACTGAATTAATACATAATAAAAAGATTGACCAGGTTTTGTGCTGTGTGTGACAATACAGGATGGGATACCACCTACACTCTTAGTTTCTTGTACTCTTTATGGGACAGTGAATTAGTACATTACTAGAAGAAAACTTGGCAAAATGAATGTGTTAAAATCTATCTATATCTTTGAATCTTAATTTCACTATTAGCAATTAATCTTAAAAATATTGTTAGTAAGGTGCAGACATAAGGGTACACATTTGTTCATGGCATCATAGTGTATATTTGCAAAAGTTTAGCAAAAGACTAAATACCTTCTAATGGGCATTGGTATAAATTACAGGAATCCACAAACATTGGGATGCTATATAGCCATTAAATCATGATATAGACATGCATTTTATGGGCATGGTTAAATGTGTTTCGATAATAGCAACTGAGGGCGCCTGGGTGGCTCAATTGGTTAAGCCTATGCCTTTGGCTCAAGTCCATGATCTTGGGGTCCTGGGATCGATCCCCACATCCGACTCCCTGCTCAGTAGGGAGCCTGCTTCTTCCTCTCTCTCTTCCCCTCCTCCAGCTCATGTGCTCTCTCTCTCTCTCTCAAATAAATACACAATTTTAAATAAAAAAATATTTTAGTGAGAAAGGGTATATTTCTATTTTTATATATTATATGAGATGTGTACACACATACTTGCTGATCATCTTAAATTTCTAATATGTTTTAGAACAATAGGAAGGTGGTTGTAAAATATTTTCAAAAAAGTTAACAGCGTTCTAATAATTGATAAGGTTCAGGTAATACTTCTCATTTCCTTTTTTTATACTTTTTAGTCCTTTAAAAAAATAATGACTTAAAATACTTCATATTGTCATGGGAAAACTACTTTATTTGGGGAACCATTAAATGATATATTTGAATAACCTCTTACTCTCTGAATAAACTGGAGTAGTCATTTCTGAGTTCTGCCCACAGGGGTAAATAAGTCTGATTTGATTTTGTGCGTCTTGTTAACCCATCCATGGAATTAGCAAGCCAGCACTGAGGAAAGGGAGCTGCTAGGTGTGGAGGCAGCAGTCAGGGGTGAGGGTTTGGTGGAGATTGCTACTTGCTGAAAGGCACTAATGCTACACTGCTGAATCCTCCAAAAGCATTTGAGAGAAAATGAGAAAAAAATAAAGTTTAAAAAAATTTCTCTCCAAACCATGAATTTATCTAGGTTTGTGAGTATATGGTGTTTACAGAAATTAAAGTTTCCAAGCCACTATTGATTATGAGTTATTTCTTCTTCCTTTGAAATCCAGTGAACCTACAAGTATGGGAATTGGTAGAAACATGTAAGAAGTCACTGTGACATGCGGAATAGGGTCTACTTGAAGGTCCATTAAAAAAGACTTTGAGGGATCCCTGGGTGGCGCAGCGGTTTAGCGCCTGCCTTTGGCCCAGGGCGCGATCCTGGAGACCCGGGGTTGAATCCCACGTCAGGCTCCCGGTGCATGGAGCCTGCTTCTCCCTCTGCCTATGTCTCTGCCTCTCTCTCTCTCTCTCTCTCTCTCTCTCTCTATGTGACTATCATAAATAAATAAAATTTAAAAAAAAAATTAAAAAAAAAAAGACTTTGAAAGCTATTAGCAGATTCTGATCCCATGGTTAAAAGATTGCCATTTTATTAACCAATAATCACACATTCTAAACCCAAGCTCTAATTGAAATCAGACAGTCATTGAATATGATCATGTGCTTCAGTTATAAAAACAGCCATACAGGTGAGCACAGGGAGAGGATCATTCTTTGTTATCCTATAGATGTGGAAACATGACCCACTTCCCTGAAACAATTAGAGAATAATGCAAAATAGTGTGGTAAGTGTTCAGTGGCACCATTTAGTTAAGACATGAATTCAAAGAGTTAATAGTATTAAGCACAGTAGACTCCATCCAAAACTTGGGTCCTCTAGAAGGCCTGTAGTCTCATATTTCCAAGAGAAAAGCACCAACATTCACCCAGAAAATGGCCTGATGGGGAATCCAGGACTTTATTGGTGACTGCCTACCTCTTATGTACCAGAGTTCATTGGCAACAACCCAAAACTCCATGTGTCTCAACACCTTAACTTGTCTTCATCACCACTGGTGGTATTTGTGTTTAGTTCTCTCTGAACTTCTGCTTGAACTATTGACACTGTTGCCTAACTGGTATACTTGCCT
Organism: Canis aureus; assembly: GCF_053574225.1. NCBI lineage: Eukaryota > Metazoa > Chordata > Mammalia > Carnivora > Canidae > Canis > Canis aureus. The sequence continues at coordinate 30,123,596 of NC_135616.1, forward strand.
CTTGTTTTGTCCTGTTCAAATCAGTGGATCCAGTGTGACCTTTCTAAAATGTAGCTCAGACCCAACCAATCTCCTCCCTAAAATATTTCAATGACTTTCCATTTCCAACAGCATGAAATTTAAACCTCTTAAGATGACACACAAATTTCTTTGTAATCGATCCTCTGCTTGTCTCTGCAGGCTCATCTCTGTTGGTCCCCTGACACTTCACACTTCATCTCTTCATCCTGAATGATTTGTTATTCCAGGCATGTACCAAGGCCTTGTCACCTTGAGGCACTTCACACATCAACTCCCTCCTCCTCCCACTCCCATCAGCTATCCCCATGCTGCCTTTATTACCTGGCTAACTTCAATTCATCCTTTAGGATTCAGCCCAGACGCCACCTCTCCCTGGAAGATGTTTTGTCTGACCTCACATCTCAGGGGTTGATAGCCTTCCATCTCTCCTGTAACACCACATGTGTATCTCTATTTTAGGATTCATCTATGTAACAGTTTACCTGTTACCCCACGTGCACTATCAACTCCCTGAAGTTGGGAATTACATCTTATTCATCACTGTATCTTAAGCAGATTGTCACCCTGTGTCCAGTATATGGTGAGTACCCAAAATATCCAAACTGAATGAATACCCAATTCCAAACTGAATGAATGAGTAGTGAAGAGATTACTTTACTGTGTGAACAAAATCATTAAAATGTGCATGCCATCATGAATATGAAATGACTATGAAAAGGAATAGTAGGGATACCTCAGTGGCTCAGTGGTTGAGTGTCTGTCTGCCTTCTGCTCAGGTTGTGATCCCAGGGTCCTGGGATTGAGTCCACATCAGGCTCCCCACAGGGAGCCTGCTTCTCCCTCTGCCTCTGTCTCTGCCTTTCTCTCTCTGTGTCTCTCATGAATAAATAAAAAAATAAAATTAAATAGAATAATAAAAAGTTAAAATTAAAAATTTTTAAAAATGAAAGGGAATAGCAAGTGATAAGAAAAATAAGACTGAATTGAACACCAATAAAAAATAAATTTATTATTAAAAAAATAAGACTGTGAGATCGAACTTTTTCAAAATTATGTTTTATATAGTGTTCAATCCACACAAATTAATACTCCTATTTGCTTATGTGAACATATAGGCACATTTTAGATATACATATACAAGCATATATATACACATACACTTCCCATCTTCTTAATGTACCTTGGACTGGGTGCCTATCAGAATGGTAACTCAATATACCAAGGAAACTTGTAGTTTAAAAAGCAGTCCATATTGTTCATTAATGTTCTCTTATGTTTAAGTCATTTCAAGATTCTTGAGGTTAGAATCTGTTATTATTCTATGTAGTGTCAAGCATTGTGTTAAACCCTCAGTAGTTACATTTATTTCTGGAAATTGACTTGATCTCATGGGTAAAGGAGTGATTTCGTTTTCGAGAAGCAGAAGTGTGGCTACCTGGAATGCAGAGAAGGTCCAAAACACAGAACCTGGTATTTCATGAATTTAGGAAAGTTTTTCGAGAGAAGCTTAACACACAGTTGACGTTTTATTAATAATTCCTTTCGTGAGAGACTCATGCAGCTTGGGCTGTTTTCAGCTCTTTCAAGTCCTCTCTTCTGCTGATGTAGGGAGAAGCAGCAAATTCAAAGTAAAACTAAAAGAAGCCTGGAAGCTCAGCCTCTGGGCAGTCATTTTCAGTATTTATGAGTGCCTGTAAATGGCTAGTGAGCTGGTGGTAGCACCATTGATTCTATTTTTAACAGTTGACTTCCTCACAATCAATGGGATTGACCAAACCAACTGTCAAGTCAGCAGCAACCAGGCGATGGCCACACTGTGGTCCATTAATGTGGCCTGTGGTTCCAGGTGGGTGTATACCTCTGATAAAGTCTTGAGCCACGGAACACATCCCCTGGCACCAGCGTGCACAACCTCTTTTCTCAGTGCCAGCGGGCCCCATTACCATAGAAACTTGTTGGGGAGAGACCCAGAAGTAAATTATGCAGCTCTTTAGCACCCTCTGGTGTCCAGTCTTCCAAAAACCCAAAGTTCTCCTGGGTTTTTAAAAATTGGGCAATGATTATTCCTCCCCAAAACTGTGTACTTCCTTATGATGTTCAGCATCCCAGAGTGAGAAATTCTTTTATCACGTGACATCGCCATTCTTGTTGGCTGAAGAATACTCCTCATGGGAAAAATTTCCTCTCTATTATCTAATTAAGGGGAACTAGGATTGCCTAGACAGTACATTTTGGAATAGGTAATATGAAAACTGCCTGCTTTAAAATCTGAAATTAATTTTAGGTTATAAAAAGTAAAATTTTCTAGAAAATAGTTTCTTTATGTAGAAGTCATTAACTATTCGAATTACTTCAACAAGAGGATGGAAGATGCACATAAGGAGATACTCACCAAAATGACATTGATTTTCCTCTTAGGACTTTTTCTACCATCCTTATCTATGGTCACATGTCATAAAGGAGAAATACTTTGGAATGGCCATCAGATCAGGACCCTAGGGTTGATGAATCCTTCAGGTTGAAATGTGACTTTGCATGAGTCACAATATCTATGAACCTCAGCTTTCTCAAATATAAAACAAGAATATAAGTACAGGACATTTTTCACATCTTGAGGAGGAAATATGGAACTCTCAGATGATATAAGGTTGTTAGGGCTCAGGTGTCTGCACTATCTGAAGATGGCTGATGGATACCTAGATTTCATTATCTACTCGTGCGTAAGTTTGAATCTTTTCATAATAAAAAAAGTTAAATGACTTGCGGTTGGAATCAATTTTCCATGTTCTCCTGAATATCAAGTTAATGAGACTCTATACCAATCCTGACAACATAGGAAGAACGGTTGATTCTCATTTTAGACTCTCTCGTGATTATATATTTTAAAATCAGTGTTGGTGATTCAATAAAATCTCTCCTTTTGTAGAGTGGCCTTAAGCAATGTATGAAAAGAAGCAAATTAGAAAGAAGGATTTCTGCAAGAAAGTGCCAAGTGTTCTTCATGTGTTTTTATCATAACTGTGCTCACTTATTAAGATCCTACTAGGTACCAAGAGTTTTAGATACCTCATTTTATTTAATCCTCCTAACATTCTTGCAAGGTAGATTTTATTATTCTCATTTTATAGAAAAGGAAGCTAAGCCTCAGAGATGCAAAGCAATTTGTCCCAGTTATCACGCAACCTGTAGAGCTAATATTCAGACCGAGTTTTTTTTCTGAAGACAAGCCACATTTGGTTTTTGGTTTTGCCCTCCACCCCCAATAGAAGTAGCCTCTTTTCATTTACAAAACAAAGTGGGAAAGGGAAGGAATTCCTGAGCCCATTGCATAGAGCTCTTCAAAATTTCTTTTCCTAAAAATGGATGGTTGTAAGTAGTCCCAGAGGCAGGCAATCCAATGGTCCTGCTCTGTGTCCTTAGCAGTGAGAGACATGCAGGCTGATGAGGGGTCCTCCCTGTTTAGCAAGGCATAGTCGTCAGGGGAGCAACTCCATTGATTCACCTTTCCTCAGGTTTTAATTGAGCATCTACAACATGCCAGATATTTCCAGGACAGTAAATGAAACTCACGTTGTTTCTTTAAAATTCTTCACATCAGAAGAAATATCACAGGTGCCTCCAAGGAAATAAGGGAGGACTTGCTAATTGCTCCCCGCCTTAAAAGGATTCACCACATTATGGATCCAGAGATCAGCAGAGTCACAGGAATTTGTGTTGACATCCATCTGTTCTTCCTCTACTACAGATAAGTTAGCTCTTTGGTCCCACACTGCCAACAGGTGAGCTCCAGTTAGGGTAAGAAAGAGTTGCAAGGTACATCTTATAGAGAATGAGAGGAATCCTGTGAGCAAAGTGTACATAATTACTGTTCAGTTATAGTGATTCATTACTGAGAAGTTTGAACACCTGCTTGGGTTTCAGATTGTCCCTCTGTTCTACGTCCTGTACCAGCACGCCTCACTCGAACTCACCCGATGGGCCTAAAGAGCCAGATGGTCTCAGACCAAAGATGGCTCACTTTATATGCCATCTCTGAGGTTTGGCTAGTGAAGAGAAAATTAGATAGATACCTGTTACCTAAGATTTCTTTCCTCCCTGGACCAACACATTTCCCTTTCTGCTCGTTTAAAAGATTCATCTCAATAGCCCAGAAAATAAGAAGTCAAAGGCATTCTCCACAGTCTTCTGGAGCCAGGGCTGCTATTGTGCCTTACTACTGGCCGTTTGGAAAAGAAGCCACTTTGTTGTCAGGAGTGCTGATAACCACAGGAGGAAGTAAACCCTGGAAAGAGAAAGCCACTTTCCCTGGGCGATGGGTTAGAAATTCTTGGCACAGTGGGTCTTTAGCATTTCCAGAGTTGGAAATTCTCTCATCACTTACAGACCTAGAACTCAGAGATAAGAAGATAAAGAAGGAAACAAAGATGACGGAAAAAGGAGAAATGGACACTCTAGCAGGAAAAACACAACTAGGAAATTGAGAATGGAATGCACAAATGCAGATGTACAGACATTCTTCCTGTGAAGCTCTGGAGACATTGAGAATTCTGGCTTTTAGTAAAGCAAACAGTGTTATATTTAATTTTTTTCTTTCATTTTTTCTTAGCTTATACTGTCCCTCCTTTTCCCTTATAGTTCTTTATTTCAGGATCACTGGATTCTACTGTGTTTGAGGGGGGAAAAAAAAGGAACTATAAACCTAAATTATAGCCAATCAGATTGTACTCACAGCTCAACTACTAGACAAATTGCAGCTCATGAAATTTGCTATGGGTCAGGAGACTGAGTAATTTTATTTTAATCAGTCTTATTTGAAGCTGGAATGCCATTGCAGCAAATCCTCTGAACAGGATTTCAGAGGGGATATAGACTGGTCTTTTTTCCTCTCATCCCCCTTTTTTTCTTTCTTCTTAGTAAACTGTTTCAGGTCTCTGGGAGATAATGAGAAATAAAAGTTGAAGATAGTCAAAGTTTATTCCGGCTCTGAATGAAAGCGTGTCTGGAACTTATATTGGCTCCAGCCTTTCTTATAATGCAGGATTAAGCTGTCCAAATCCTGTCCCCAGCATTCATTTACATGGAGATGTCCCAGGCGGACCTTAGGTCCGGCCCCAAGAACTGCAAACACTGTGCTGATCTGTGCATCTCGCTGGCGGTTTGGATTTCTGGGACATTATTCCATGTCACAGGAGGCCTTGCAGGCTGCTGTAAAGTCGGATGGACCGATATCGCTACAACACAGCTGCCTCCTCAGCAAGGGGGAGCAAATAAGACCCTTTCAGAGTCACCGGAGTATGGGATAGAGAAAGCATTAGCACTTCTCAGCAATCCCTGGGATTTGTAATGCCATCTTTGCCGCAGCTTAGATCACAGAGTCAGACCTCCAGAGAGGGGCAGGCAAATAGTGCCCATGTTAAGTCAAGAGGCAGGGTAAGGATATCATCCACTCTCTGAATCTTTGCAGCCCAGTTTGTGGAAGCATACATACAATGGCGAAGTGTGTGAACAGATGGTCTGCTTTCCAAGGAAGAGAATTTAACAAGAGTCTAATCTGCTGCCAGACATCAGCTAGCCCTATGTGAAGTCCCACGAAGGCTAGTTTTGAAAACCCGTACCTTTAAATGTCCAGGCACATCCCATACGCATAAAGATACTTCTGTGTGAGTCACTAAAGGTCTGGTACAATCTGTGCCCTTCCTCTTCTTGGTGATGTTCTCCTTTATCATCTCCATCTCACATTTCCTCACTTCCATTTTAGACCTAAGGAATTGATAACACTGGCGGAGTAAACCGTGATAGCATGATAACTCTGGCAAACTAACAAACATCCACCCAAAATACCAGTTTGACATTTTAGGAAGCTTATCCATATACTCATGTATTAACTTAACAAATGATTGTGAGTCTCCTTTTCTGGACCAACACAAAGGATAGAAAAATGAGAAGACATTGTTAATGATCTCAAGTAGCTGAGGCCCTCAGCTGGCCCAATGTCTGAGGTAGTAGGGGACAGACCAGGAGTAGCTCTGCCCTTCTGCTGAGATAGAAAGTGACAAGAGATCTAGCTGGAGAAAGTCCATTATACCATGAGATGATAAGACAATGTAATTCAGTAAGGTCAGTCCTTCGACAATGCTATCAACTAACACTTATTTAGTAGTTATTCTGTGCCAGAAACTGGGTTAAGTGCTGTACACAGGTAACACATTTAATTCTCACAGCAGTGTTGTGAGGTTGGTACTGGAACACTAAATCAGTGTTGCTCAGGGCCTGGTTCTCTAACCACTTGTGTGAGGGAACCTGAGGTGTTTGTTCAAATACAAATGCCTCGGCTTCTACTGAATTAAAATTACTGATGAGTAGTTCAGGAAACTTCATTTTATAATAAATCCTCCAGCAGTTTCTTATGAACACTAAAATGTGAGAACCATTAACCTTGACTTTCAGAAAGGACTCAAAAGACATTGGCAGTGAGGGTGGGATGTCTGCAAAGGCTGGAAACAAGGAGGATCTGGCCCCAGGGGTGACCAGGTGGGCTTGGCGGGATACTCCACTGGCGGGATAGCATTGCAATTGTCATACCCGTTCTTAAAAGTAATTCAAATTTAATTATTATTTGTTATTTTTGTCCCTTGGAAGTTCAGGGTTTTTTTAAACTAGTTTAGAAGCAAAAAAAAAAATTTTTAACAAAAAAAAAAAAAAAAAAACTATACTGGCTTAGATATTTAGCCTTGAGTTCCATTTCTAAGGAGCGTAAGAACATGATGAACTTTCTTTCTTTCTTTCTTTCTTTTTTTTTTTTTTGATGACCTTTCTTGACATTACTATAAGAAAATAAACCTTTCCTTACTAAATTTAAAGGAGCTTTCCATGTGAATCTGTCTAAGTCCTCAAAGGTAAAGCCCAAATTTTTACTCTTTAATGAGTGAATTAGAATAGCCATCTCTATATTTTAAACTCACTTGTTTTTAAGCTTAATTGGAACTCCCTGGAAACTAATAATGGTATATCTAATAAACTCTCATAATTTTCACTCCATGCCTGTGTTCTTTTATCTAAAGTCTGTTTTAATAAAGAGAAGAGATAAATAAACAAAAAACCAATGTCCAGGAACCATTTCTCTTTATTCGTTCACTTTTTACCAGGAAAGACATATAGGTTGTGCTAAGAAGGTTATTAAAAAAAAAAAAAAAAAAAAAAGAAGTTTTCAATGAGTTTTTTAAGAAATTGATTTTATCACAAAGCAAGTAATTATCACCAGCATTTAACAGTAGCTCAAATGATTTCTCTGCTTCATTGTAAACTCCTGAAGGATTCATTTGTTTATGGTAGTCTGAGGCAGACATTACAAGATGTATAATCCTCAATTTGTATTTCTCCCAGCATCCCCCAAACACAAGTTTCCTCTAAAACTTTACTCACTGCTCTGACGTGTTTTGTTGACTGAAAATATTCTCTACAAAAACTTCATCGAGTTCGTGTTGAATTTCTGCAGTGAATGCATTTTTCATGATTAAAAGTCACAGCATGCTTGTCTGGGGAACACAGTTCTAGGAGAGCAGTCATTCTTAGTTATGAGTTCCTAAGTCACAGTTTTAAACTTTGATTCACTTCAAAATACATGGATTTAGCAAAAAAATTATGGCACTATGAATTTTGGACAAAGTATTTACCTTGCAATTGTATTTTTATGGAACTTTTGTAGGTAAGTAAGGCATTCCAGATTCACCCGCATCAGCCAGAGTGTCAGTAGGAAACAGATGGCATACTCAATTTATGGTAATTCTAAGAGGATCTAACAAAAAGGTGTGAGCTGGTATAGAGGAAGCACAAGTAATGCAGGAACCAAGGCCTGGCTCTAGAGGGACTGCTACCACTACTACTGGCAGGCCTATGGGACAAGGAGAAAATGAAGTTTCCAGGATTCAGAGGACAATGTTCTACTAAATAGGCCACCTTGGGAAAAGCAGTGGTCATCTGGGGACACACATATTCCAAGAAGGCTTGACAGGGAAGGAGCCAGGTAATAAATACTCTACCACCTTCTCCCTCCTCTTTCCTTCCCATCTTCTCTGGAGGCTTTTATCAGTTAAAGTCAAATGGAAACCAGATGGCATGGGAGCTTTTTAATGTGGTCCATTACAGATAAGCCTTGAAGGACTGAAAGGGAAGGTGGAAAGAGCTTCCAGAGGCAAATGGAAGATATTTGGCACAACCTGTAATACTATGGTCCTACGGTAAGTGTCTGACCCATTGGTTTCAATATCTGCTCTGACATTTAACACGTGAGTTACTTTAAGCAAGTTACCTGGGCCCATTAAACCCTAATTTCCTCCTCTGTACTATGAAGACTCTAATTACTGCCTTTCAGGGATTAAATGAGAGAATATATATGCATATCATCAAGCCCAGTGCCTGGAATAAAGAAAGAACTCAGGGAGGATGAGTTCCTTACTCTCCAGTCTCTTTCCAAGTGGCAACTTTTTTTTCTACAGCTATTCTTATTTTCTTCCTGGTTCCTCCTTTGACAGATATCAGGTGTACCAGAAGGAATGTCTTAGTAAGACATTAAGGAAGTTGAAGAAGACACAAATAAATGGAAAGATATCATGTGCTCATGGATTGAAAGAATCAATGTTGTTAAGACGTCCATACTGCCCAAAACAATCTACAGATTCAGTGCAATCCTTGTCAAAATCCATTGGCATTTTTCACAGAAATAGAACAAATAATCCTAAAATTAGAATGGAATCACAAAAGACCTGAATAGTCAAAGCAATCTTGAGAAGGAAGAAAAAAGCTGGAGGCGTCATGCTTTCTGATTTCCAACTATATTATAAAGCTATGGTAATTAAAACAGTATAGTTCTGACATAAAAACAGACACATATATCAGTGAAGCAAAATAGTGAACCTAGTAATAAACCCACACTCATATATGGTCAATTAATTTACAACAAAGGAGCCAACAATACACAATGGAGGGGAAAAGTCTCTTCAACAAATGGCGTTGGGAAAACTGGACAGCCACATGCAAAAGAATGAAACTCAACCTTAATCTAACACCATATATAAAAATCAATTTAGCACAGATTAAAGACTTGAATATAAAACTCATAGGAGAAAACATTGGCAGTAAGCTCCTTGACATAGGTCTTAGCAGTGATTTTTTATAATCTAACATCAAAAGCACAAGCAACAAAAACAAAAATAAATAGCTGGAACTACATCAAAAAGGCTTCTGCACAGGAAAGAAAACCGTCAACAAAATGAAAAGGTAACCTACTATATAAAAGAAAATATTTGCAAATCATATATCTGATAGGGGACTAATGTCCAAAATATATAAAGAACTCATTCAACTCAATAGCTTAAAAAATCAAATTTTTAAAAATGACAAAAGATCCAAATAGACTTTTTTTTCAAAAAAGACATATAGATGGCTAACAAATAGATAAAAAGACGCTCAACATTATTATTCATCAAGGAAATGCAAATCAAAACCACAATGAAATATTACTTTTCATCTGTTAGAAATGGCTTTTATCAAAAAGACAAGAAATAACAAGTGTTGGTGAGGATATAGAGAAAAATGAACCCTTGTGTACTGTTGAAATTGTAAATTTATGCAGCCACTATGGAAAACAATATGGAAGTTCCTCAAAAAATTAAAAATAGAACTACCATATGATCCAACAATTCCACTTCTAAGTATTTATCCAAATAGAATGGAAAAACTGCTTTGAAAAGATATATGCAATCCTATATTCACTGTGTCATTGTTTATAATGGCTAAGATATGGAAACAACCCAAGCACCCATCAATGGATGAATAAATAAGTAAAATGTGAAATATACATGGGTGTGTGTGTACATAAGTGTGTGTATATGTATATATACACATGCATACACATAATGAAATATTATTCAGCTATTAAAAAAAGCTGACGGTTAAAATCGTCATTTGTAACAACATGGATGGATCTCAAGGGCATAAGTGAAATAAGCCAAAGAAAGAAAGACAAATATCATATGATCTCTTTTATATGCAGTATCTAAAAAAACAAACAGAAAAAAACAAGCTCATAGGTACAAAGAATAGATTGATGGTTGCCAGAATGGGGGTAAGTAAGGTGTATAAAAAATGAGTGAAGAGGATTAAAGTTTAAAAACCAAAAAAAAAAAAAAAAAACAAAACAAAAAAAAAACATCAAACCCATGACTAGTTCCTTTAAATCAATCCTAAACTAAATGAGTAGACCATCAGCGAGACAGTGTTTTCTGATGATGCGTATCATGGAAGTGAATCCAATCAGACACAAGTTGATAACCTTGATTTTTTGTTAAATACATATTTTCTATAGTAATGGATGACATGTTTCTCAGAGATTTCTAATTAGTAGTCAACTGATTATCATAGATTATTGAAATGGAAATCCCTTTGTTTCAGTAATGGATTCTCATGGAGAGAGACAAATCTGTCTCAGCCTGCTGCATCTCCATTCATTTGGATCTTTCTAAACTTTGGCTGTTTTAATACCTTGGCTGTATTTACAAAGTGAAGCTAAGTCACCATCTTAAGAAGTTATTCAGTTTAGACAATTTTTAACTGATAAAATGATAAGACATGAAAAGAATAGTTTGAGAGGCAAAACTGCGAAAAAGGTAAATTCATTACCTCAGCCTTCTTAATATATACCAATAACTGTTTCTTATTTGTACCCTAAAATTGCAATTGCTTATAGGGAAGACAAATTTATTTACTTCAATCCATTCATAATAACTATAGCTCACATTTCTTAAACACTTAAACATTTATCCAATTAAAAAACATATATTATCTTTGGATGCCTGAGTAGCTCAGTGGTTGAGCATCTGCCTTTGGCTCAGGGCATGATCCTGGAGTCCGGGGACCGAGTCCCACACTGGGCTTCCTGCATGGGACCTGCTTCTCCCTCTGCCTGTGTCTCTGCCTCTCTCTCTCTCTCTCTCTCTCTCTCTGTCTCTCATGATTAATAAATAAAATCTTAAAAATATATTTATTATATTATTTTATTTTTATATATAAAATATATATACATAATCTTTGGTAATCTTCAGAACAGCAAAAGTAAGCAGATATATATCTGCTTCTCTTTACACATGAGGAAACTGGAGCTCACAGAGGTTACTGAACTACTCAGTAACAAAACCAGGTCTTGTGGAATAAGCATAAAGTATGGAACATCGTTTTAACATTCACTCAAATTTTGATTAGAAAGTTACTATGAGGAGAGACTCCTAACTCTGGGAAACGAACAAGGGGTGGTGGAAAGGGAGGTGGGTGGGGGGGTTGGGGGTGACTAGGTGATGGACACTGCAGGGGGCACTTGATGGGATGAGCACTGGGTGTTATGCTATATGTTGGCATGGCAAATTGAACTCCAATAAAAAAAAAAAAAAAAAGTAAGTTGCTATGAGCCAAACATTGTGCTGGGCATAGAGGTTAAAAAATTAATGAGTAAGCCATCATCACCTCTTCCCACAAGTAACATGTTCCCAGCCCTTTGCTAGGCACTAGATAATAGCTAAGAGCAGAAATACTTTCAGCCTAAACAATGATCAATTTCTATGTGACTCTGGATTCTTGTTTACTTACTTCATAAACACACACACACACACACACACACACACAGAAATTTAACTGGTCTCTAGGTTAAGGTAGCACAACCAAATCTCACTCTATAACCAACCACAAAGAGAACTTAAATCCCAGAACAATTACAAGTACTTATAAATTTAATTTCCTCTTACATAGCTATTTTTCTTCTGCCATCTCCTTCTTTTACCCTTCTTTTCTTCAATATTTCATATTAAAAATATTTATAGTGCAGTGCCAATTCTTTTATGGGTTGAAATCAAACGTGTTGAAAAACAAAATTTCCATCTATGAGAAGTTTTCAGTTTACAGGCAAAACATGCAACCAAATCAACAGTCAAAAAATATAATTGTTCTGATATTTAAGTACAGGATTCTGTGGTAGCATAAATAGGGTGAGTTACTGCAGGAGATGATCCTCAAAGGTATTCAAAAATTGAGCAGGAGAATTCCAGGGGAGAAGAGAGCATCTGTAGATAGAGCAGAAGAGACAAAGAGCTCTCTGAGTGGTTGGGAATGACTGCTGCCTAAAGTCAATGAATGGTAGGAAGATGGAGGGTAGAAAGGTAAACAGGAGAAAAATACTGAATAGCCTCCCTTGTTGTTCTGCAAAAACATGAATAACAAAATGTAAAGTCCAGGGCCTTCTACAGCACTAATATTAGTTTAACTGGTATTAGATTTACTAATGAAGATGCTGAATTGTGAGGTGCTCAGAGAAACATACGTGATGCAGCAGGACTATATCTCTGAAGGATGGTTTAGATTTATTTTAGATGTACAAAGGAGTTATATTTGAAATTGGAACATCTGTGTGGCATGGGTACTGCCATCAGAACAGATATGTGACCAATCATACTAGTTGCTTGCAGTAGATACATGCTAAAAATCAATACTGGTTTTGTAAGAAGGAAAAATGCCACTAAGGACTTGGGATCACTTCTCAAATCCTCCTGCAGAATAATTCTGAATGTTGTGAGGAAACAGGAAGGAAAGGAAAAAAAATCAAACCCTTACTATTGCTGTCACTGTCTTCATCGGTCTTCCAACTGATTGATCACCTGGCCTTTACTACAAAAGATGCTTTCCTGAAGCACCAAAGTTCAAATGTGGCTCCATTAGTTAACAAATCCCTATAAAAGTCCTCACTCACTAGTCTAGCACAAAAAGTCTCCCTTGACCGTGTTCAATTAGATCATTTGAACCTACCCCTCCATGTGCTTCCACTCCATAAGCAATCAGGTCAGATTAAATATGGCTCCTACATCTTCAGTATTGAGAAAACTTGGTTGAGCAGAAAGAATGTGAGCTTTGGTTTGGCATAGTTCAGTGTGAATCTTATTTCTAACTCTGTGACCTTGAAGTCAAGTCTATTTTTTCATTTGGAAAATGAGATGAATAATAGCTACTTTGCAGAGCTGTTGTGAGCGTTAGAGATTATTTTATAAAATGTCAAGCAATGTGCCTCACACATAATAACTTCTCAATAAATAGTGGCTGTTATTGTAATTCCTTTCTCTAGGTTCCTATTTAGCAGCTCCCATGCATTTCTGTACTCCCCAAGGTGCTGTCCTAGTTCCTGTTCTATGTTCAGTTGATGTCAATTAATTCTTTCTAAATTGTTACCTGGTAGGGAATAAAGGCCCTGGCTTTGACACTGCCATCAGCACACTTAATTACCTTGAACAAGTCACCTATGTTTTCTGGACTTTGGTTTGCATAGCTGTAAAGTAAGGGGTTTGATTACATGATTTCTAATGCTGCTACCAACCCTGTGATTATGGATTCCATGGGATTAATTGGCCAGGAAAGTACCCCTTGTTGATGCCTTGTGAATTTCTTGAGAACTATAATAATTTCCTATATTTAATTGTATCCTGAAAGTCACTTACACGTCTAATCTTAATTAATTTATTACTTTAGTGACAATTATGGTAATCAGTGAAGCAAACCATTGACTTTCCCCAAAGTCATGTTGATAACAGACAAGTAATGGAAATGGCCATATGTACATGACTTTGGTGTTTGATTTGGATCTTTCCATATTGGTCCAAAAGTACTTTCAAAGCCATGGTGAGGATATGTAGATGGAACCAAGGATAAAGGGAAGAAAGTCGGTGTGTTGTCTTGTTGAAATTGCAAGGCCCTTTATTTTTTACCTCAATATTTTTTTTAAAGATTTATTTATTTATTTATGATGGACATAGAGAGAGAGAGAGAGGCAGAGACACAGGAGGAGGGAGAAGCAGGCTTCATGCCTGGAGCCCGATGTGGGACTCGATCTCGGGACTCCAGGATCACGCCCTGGGCCAAAGGCAGGCGCTAAACTGCTGAGCCACCCAGGGATCCCCTGTCCTCAATATTTTGCAGACAGAAATGAAAAGGTCCAGAGTGCTGCCCAAAACTTGAGTTATAGCAATTGGTTACCCAGTTGGGATCTAATAATAAGACCATTTTGGCAAGAACCCCACAAATGTAACTATTTAACTACTGGCAGCAGGAGTAAGATATGCATGATATAGAGACAATTATGTCTGTCAATTGGATTGGGAAGAAATAAATGGCTACTACCAATGTCAACATGGTTGACAACAAGGAAATAAATTACACAATCTGAAATGAAGACCAAGATCCGAACAGAGCCACTCCTAATATCACTTTTCCTCATTTGTCAGATGGGACACTCGTAGATCCCAGACTCTAGGCCATTTTCAACTGTCCAGGGCTTATATAGCCTGGATCAATTTGTTCCATAGAATTCAAAAGGACACTTCACCTCCAGTCAACTTTATCTTTTGTGCCCAAACTCACCAAAAACTATATACTTTTCTATCTACTTTAATATACTAAGTGCTTGTAACAAGTTTGTTTTTAATCTTTAATTTAAAATTTAAATTAAAAATGTTATTATTGCTTTAAAAATTTTGCTTTAAATGGGAATTGAAAGTCAATTTAGACTTCATGTATTACATATTTGAGATTTTTTTGCAAAGGTTTATTTCTATTAAGATCATCTTCTTGTCATCATCTTGATAATCCAAATAAATGAGTGACACATAATTCAATAAATGAATATTTTTAAATGTTTAAATATTTTTAGTATTCATGAATTTAAAATGTGAATAACTTAAAATATTGAATATTTTAAAATATTGAAATATTAAAAATTCAACTAAATATTTTTGAATGAATAGATGAATTACAGAATGAGTTACATTGTGGTTATACAACAGGACAAAACCAGCCAAAGTCTCTTCTTTCATGGGTATTTTGGTCTAGTAGGAAAACCAGAAAATAAAGAAGCCCATAAAATGAATAATTTTAAAAGAGTTACTATGAAACAAACAAATGGGATACTGAAGAGTAACTAGCTCCTTAGCAGCATTTAACAATGTTTTAAATAGGCTGCCCGGAAAAGCCTCACTGATAAGGTAATGTTTAAATTGAGATCTTAAATCTGAAAAGTGGCTAGTCCTGTAGCAGCCTGAGGAAGAAAGCATTATGAGTCCTTTGAATGGGATCTTGTGCCAAGAGTGAGGAATACCAGGAGGTAAGTCTAAATTCTTGATCTCAGGAATGTCACCATATAAATGGGGAAGTGGGATATGTACAAGATAGTAAAAATCAGTCCTGGGAAGGTTACTGAATGTCTCATCAAAACAAATATGAGAGGTTAGCAAAGACACTGGCCAACACTGAAATAGCAGAGGAGGGATTATGACTTAGGGAAAGTCCAAATTTCAGTAAGAGGGAATCATCACTCAGTTTTTTGTTTTTTGTTTTTTTTTTAAGAGAGAGAACAGAGGGAGAGAAGGATAGGAAGGGGGCAGGAGCTGGGGCAGAGAGAGCAAGAGAGAAAATCTAAGCAGGGTCTATGCCCAGTGAAGAGCCCAACATGGGGCTCGATCTCACAAACCTGAGATCATGCAAGACTTGAGCTGAAATCAAGAGTCATGAGCCATGCAAACTCCTCTCAGAAGATGATTTTTAATTAAAGGTCTGATTATAATTTAAAATAGGATGTGTATATTGTCTCTATCTATAACATCCCTCCTTTATTCGAACTTTAGAACCAGGAAGGCAGTGTAATTTGTTTAGTTATTTGTTTGTTTGTTTTATTGCTTTGCTTATAAGTTCAATTTCCTGTGGAGTGAACTATTCACAGTGAGCAGTCAGCAAGTGTTCTCATTTGCTTACCTGAAAAGCTTAAAGCAAAGATACACAGTCCAACCACCCTTGTTCACTGCAATTTATAAGTGAGCTGCATGAAGGACAAAGTCCTAAAGAGGTAAGTTGAGCCCAATTTCAATGGGTCCCAGAGCTGTCTCATAGAGAGTGCCTTGGAATGACTGGTGTAACAAATAACCAGAGATGAGTTGATAGGTCAGTGCAAATTAACTGCTGCACTTTATTGAAAATCTCCATATATGAAGAATAATACTCAAGAGACCTCAATTAGTACAGTCGCAGGATGAGAGGACTCAAGGAGTCTAGCCTTAGAGTACAGAAACCAAATATAGTTTGGATGAAAAATCTATCACCAGCAGTCTTGGAAGAAATATCTTAGCTATTCTAACACTTCTTTAAAAGTTGAGACAAAAACCAAACAGAGCATTATTTTCCTGTGCTGACTTACAACTCTACACAAGTCTCCTTGAATATTTGAGGAAGGGTGGTGAAGCCTGTACTTAAAAGTGCCTAAGTTCACAGGTTGGTTAGGTACTATCTCATGATTGAAAGTGGATCCTACAAGCAATTGTTTGGCTGTAACACATTTCTGGATTTAGAATTTTTTTCAAGTGCAGTTAGAATGTTGTCACATGAGAGCTGCTCCTAATTCTGCACAGTGGCCCATATGATTCAGGACCACAAAAGGGTGATTGATGGGTGGTCAGGGTTCACTTCATTATGTCAGCATTGAACAGCTAAACTGTCCCTTAAGAGCCACACATCTCATCAAGCTGCCTGTAAGCTCCTCTTTGTTTCTCATGAGTCTGTTTTTGTTTTTATTTTGGATACCATGTCAGGTTATAATGAGAGAAGGCAGATCTTTTTTATCAGATATAAAGCCAATTCTCTGCATTCTAATGAGCATCTCTTGATTACAGTACCTAGAACTTGTTGAACAACCCATACATTGCCTTATAATTTTTACACATTTGTGCATTAATTTGATGAACATCAGGATGACCGACTAATGTCACACACAACCTCCCGCCCCTAGCACCAGACTGGTTGTGCCATCCATTGTTTATCTCAGTTAAGGTATGTTGGTCTCTATCAATTTCTTATTTAGATATAAACATCTCATGGAGATCTAAGTTACTTTTAGCTAGTCACCTTTTTTTTCAGGTTATTAGTTAATAAGATACATACAATACAGTATAGCCAAAGACCAGAAGTGAAGGGCTGAAACATTTGATCTGGGGATGAAGTCACTGGGTTGGGCTGCAGCCCTAAGAAAGCATATCAGGACTACATTTGGTACTTGTATAAAGGAAAACAGTTGGGAACTAAGAGTTTATTTTTTGGGGTTGAGGGGACTTGGGGTTTAGATGGGATAAAAGGGGATGGTGAGAGAAAAGGGATGTAGGAGAAGACAAATACTAATCACAAAATCTGCATGAGGTTGACCACTCCATCAGTCCATGAACCCAACTTCTCAACCCTACTTTCCAACAGGAATGAATCTAAGGCTCTCTCTCCTCTCTTGCCAAAAATCCCTGGGATCATTAACCCTTTCCTCCCTTGTCTCATTTTGTGTGTTTACCCTTCTCCATTCCTGTGTCCAGGGAGCTCTCAATCAATATGAAAGATTTTTCAAAATAAATGTGAGATCATTCAAAACATAAAATCTCTAAGAAGATAATAGGATTTTAAGTGATATCTTGCCTCAGAATATGCAACAGTCTATGTGGGTGAAGATAGAATATGCAAATCTATGCAATCTCTATTCAAGTATACCATTGGACCTAATAAGCTTTTACACCTACAAATGGGCATTCAAGAAGAGTTGAAAGAATGTGTGGCTTTTGGCATCCTGCATACTCTCCTACCCTCATCTTGAAATAATAGGTCAATCCTGCAGCCCCATGCCAAGAGAGAAGCCACAAGCAAATTTTCTTTTGTGCTGCTGAACTTTTCCAGAATTGGTGGGCAGTTTGCTTAACCACATGAGAAAGAAGCATGAGCCAGATGCAGACACATGCCAGCATGAACCCAGGAACACCATTGCAGGCTGCTGGAATTCACAGACTCCAAATCTGCAAAGGAAAGCAGTGTTAGTCCATCCAGCTGCGCTGACAACAATGTTAACGAAATTCCCTTTATACAATGGTTTTGCTGAGGTCAGGTGATTACCTCACTAGGCCCTGCTTGCGAAACTGCAGTGGTCAGGAAAATGTGGGTTGGCTAGAAGCTCATCAGCTGGATAGCTGGGAGAACCAGTTTCAGAAAGCTGTCAGTTGAGAGATGTTTTCAACATATCAGCGATATGATGTCCAGATAGCAGATTGCATGACAACTAGTGCAGCAAATAGATTGATTTTTCTGCCCCCCTAGAAGAAAATGTTTGACACAAAGAGGCGACCCAGTGCTTGGACAGACTTTCTGCATGAGGATCATGCTGGACTTAGCACACTCGAGTGCCAAGCAGAAGGCGGAATCCAAAATGCCAGGTAATCTCATTTTTTAACTGGAAATCAAAGATTAAGTCCAAAATACAAGAATGTGTTTTTCAACAAATACTCTTATAAAGAAACCAGTCATCTAATATCTTTAGGGATATACATAAAATATAACACCTTAAAATATAACACTTGTTATATGTCTTTGCAATATATGTTTATCTTGAAAATCTATTTTTTCTTTTTCTCTTAATTTTCTAATATCACCTTACTTTATTTTTTTCAAATGAGAACGTAATAATATCAAACTTCAAATAATGACATCTTCAATTCTTTTCAGAGCTATTTTTTATTGCATAGTTTTTTAGACAAGTTATGGTGCAGCACAGTTGATAGAATTCTAAGAAATTAATTAATCAAATTAATTAAACTGCCAGATGCTTAAATATGAAATTCTGTAAATTAGATATTGTTTTTGACAGCCACCAAAATAGAGTGTAATGATCAAATGAAAAATGTTAGTTCTTTTTCTTCCTCACTTTATCTGTTTTTGAATTTTTAGTGTACAACTTTGGATTTAGTTGGGCCAGAAATAAATTATTGGATTCAATTATGGAAAAAGTCATTTTCAGCCAAGAAGCCTATATGGTGGTAAAATGCCAGCTGTATGTCTCTTGGTTGAGTTGATGAAAACTGACTCAGCAATGTTCTTCAAAGACACTTAGAATCATGTGTTTTAGAGCTGTAAGTAATTTCAAGACTTTTTCTAGTTCACTGTGCTACTTCCCACAAGTTAAAATAATATTTCTGTTTTATTGCACCTCAGGTTCAGAAAGGTTAGATAAGCTCCTGGAGGTTTTAAAACTATTCTAGAGAGACCTAGAATCCAGGTTTCTGCTTCATAATACAGTATCTTTGTGGTATTCCGATATAACAAATAGGTATCATATATGTTACCACTCTCTTTATCCATATGCATGGCAGTCACTGTTAATCAGTGATGACTTGTTTTCCTGCTGAGGATAGTAGCAACCCCAGAAAACATCCTGTCTCATCAAAATAGCTGAGCAACCCACTCTGGAGAAAGGTTGAAACCAGTGTTGAACCAAGCTCTCTTAAAGGATATCCTTGAGGGGCACAGAGTCAAGCCTTGTGACAGGAAATGTTTTTAACTAGGTCAAACAAACAAAAAAAAAAAAACAAAAAAACAATCAAGCTCATTAATTGTAACAATTGTAAGATACTAATAAAGAGGAAACTGTATATATGGGCAAGGGCTAGAAGCGGATATATAGGAACTCTCTGTACTTTCTGGTCAATATTTCTGCAAATTTAAAACTGCTTTAAAAACCAAAGTCTGTTTTTTTTTTTTTTCTTAAGTCTGTAGATGAACTGACCTATTCCTATTGTTGATCTGTATGGATCATCACATGGTAGATTCACACATGGCCATTACTAGGAACCATAAATGCAACCGTGATGGACAAGTTAACCATACTTGCATTATCTGTTGAGTGTATTTTGAGGATGTGTTTGGAACAGGAAGCCTAAATACACATCTTTCAAATTAAACTGCCTTTGATGTGTATCCATGGTGCAAGTATTTTTTTTCCTTGATGATGGAGTAATTACCAAGGCCTAATAGTTGTTGTCAAAATACTTTTTTTTCTTGTAGTTTCCCTAAAATTAGCAGGCTTAAGCTGTGTATTACAGAAGACAGTATACTTCAAGTGTGTGTACTATGATTCAAGGCTAAATAGGTCCCATAGGAAAAGTTTAAGAAAGTGATGTTGTTTAGCTTGGCAAAGAGGAGACTAAAGGGTGCTCTGAGAGTTGTGTTTGAAATATGATGATCTATTAAATGGAGGACAGTAACCAGCTGTTCTTCATCTCCAGTGAGAAAAGAATAGGGAATTGACTCAATGGAAGATGTGGGTTTGGGTATAATAGTCCTTCCCTAATTAACCCCACTCCCTCTCTGAACCTTATTTTCTTTCATCAGATACTTGGATCTTAACATATAGTATAAAATTCTATGTGTATTAATAGTCTTGCTTTGTCATTTACCCAAGATGTTTTAGGTTTTATCTGTCAGAGAGCATGTTATCTGCTATGAGCTAAACATAGTATATAAAATTTCTTACCAACTCGTCAGTAAGTCACCTGATAGCATGAACCACTTTCCTAAGAAACAGGTTAATAAATGCTTATGGTCTATTTGGTATACTGAAACTTTCTGAATATGAAAACAAACCTAACCTTACTTAAACCTTCCATGATGAGAGCAAAGAATTATCACAAACATCTCTTCTCTATTAATCACACCACCATGCCCATCACATATATGCCCCACAGAGAGCTTTTACTCATTTCCTGAGCTTTAACGTATTACCACATTTATCACTCATGTACCATATTCTACCTCATGACAAGTATTTCTTCAGGACAGAAGAGACATCTTGAATATTAGGTCATATCTTTGTGTAATATTAATTATATCTAAATCACATCATTGAGTAAATACACAGCAAACCTGTTATGCATAATATAATGATAAAATATAGATGCAAAAAAAACATTGATGCTTCCTCTTCAAGAGTTTACCCTTTAAAGAGGAATGAAGAAACTCAGGTATACATATCTCAGTTTGAGGCAGAGGTGGAGTAGGCAATGGGGCTTTTCTGAAAATATAATTCACCTTTGGAAACAAAATGGAAATCATTGATTGCATCTTTAGGATCAGAGTGAGGCCTTTAAAAATAAGGGACTCAAATTGTTTCTTCTAAAGGCAAGTCAGGAGTCAGGGACTTTGGTAATCCTCACACTCAAGAATTACATCCTATGGCAGAAGCCCATTTCAATACAACTGTCAAGTAGAAAAGTAGGCATTATTACGAGCTTCAGAAATTAGGACAGGCTTATCCTTCTTTGTATTTCTTATTTTTGTTTCCAAAGTCTGTCTTCCTATACTCAATAAAACCCATAATGTGAAAATAATTTGTGTGCTTTAGAAGCCACCAGAAATCAGAACTGAAGGAAAATGTATCCACAGCCAACATGAGACCTAGAAGAAAGAAAACCATGGGAGAGAGAAATGAATGTAAAAACCTAGAAAGAAGAAAAGTTGCCTGAGTGTCATGCCTTTCATGAATAGAGGGTGTTAGAGAGAGTCTGAGATGTAGGACTCTGTGCTGAGAGGTGGAAAGTCGACCAGTGGAGTTGCCAGAGCTATATAGGAAAATATGGGTAGCTCTAAGATTGGGGGTGGTTATAATTTAAGTGCAAACAAAATACTATACAATAATAAGGACTGGAGGAATCATGGAAGGTATCTTGTAAAAAGTATTTTTGTTGTTGTTGTTGTTTTTGTTTATTTTTTTAATTTAGTTATGATAATCACGCACAGAGAGAGAGAGAGGCAGAGACACAGGCAGAGGGAGAAGCAGGCTCCATGCACCGGGACCCCGACGTGGGACTCGATCCCCGGTCTCCGGGATCACGCCCTGGGCCAAAGGCAGGCGCCAAACCGCTGCGCCACCCAGGGATCCCTAAAAAGTGGTTTTTGACCAAAGGTAGAGAAAGAAATTTGACAAATAGATGTAGGGAGTAGACAATTTTAGGAAAATTCCAGAGTGTTTTACCCATTCCACAAGTGCCAGTTTAGGCTTTATGTAGTAGGAAATCAGGCGCAAATGTTAGCTTTTTAAAATTTCAACCTTGTAACTGCTCTCTAGCCCTAACTGAAAACCTCTGAATAAATTAAGAGTAAAGAATAGGGGATCTCTGGGTGGCACAGCGGATTTTTGATGCCTTCGGCCCAGGGTGTGGTCCTGGAGACCCGGAATCGAGTCCCACGTCGGGATTCCTGGGTGGAGCCTGCTTCTCCCTCTGCCTCTGTCTGTCTCTCTCTCTCTGTCTCACATGAATAAATAAATATAATATTTTTTTTTAAAAAGTAAAGAATAGACATAAACGGTGTTGGATCATTTGTATAGGAGACTAGCTGAAAAATATAACACCTGTGCTATTGCTTGAGAATAGTCTAGATCTAAAGCTGGCAAGGATGGTGGTGGATAGATGAATTTTCTAAGATCCCAGAGTTGGGAATCTATCTATTCTGAAATGAGACCTTATCCATCGTCACCCTGTGATGGCACAAGCAGAGATGTCCCATATGGATAGGCCCACCAAGAAGCAACCAATAGGAACAGGTGGGCAGATGTTGTCAGACAACTTAATCATTTTTAAAACAAATCTGTTTTTTCCCAATGCACTGAAATGATTAATTTATTTGAAAACATGTTGATTTCTTCACTGCTTTGCTTTTTCTATCATTATAGGAGTATATGTAACTAACTGTTAAATATATGTAATTGACCACTGAGTACTTTTTTATCTGATTCTTATCCAGAAAGTTTATATATACATACACACTTATGTACACACGAGTTCTATATTCAAAGTCACAGTGAAGAGCTGGACTTTTACTTGATTTCCGATCTTCTCCCCAAAATTGCAGACATTGTGGGCAACATATTTATTATTGTCTTGACATGAGCATAGATTTTTAGAAACTCTAAATCTTGTTCTAAGTATCCACCTGGGTCAAAGCACTTGACTTAGTCTTCATGTAGGAGACAAAGGCAGGAGGAAATGTAGATAAAATTAAATGTTCTTATAACCTGCAGCCCATTGACAAATACTTGAGGCAGTCAGTATAGGTTCCTCCTTCCTAACCGTCTTAATGTTAATGCCTTGCTAAGGGTAAAACAACCCTAGTTTGACAATAGCAAGGCCTCTGGTGTCCAGTGAGTCTTCTTTAGCATATGAAATCCTTTTGGAATTTCCCTTATCTTTACTTCTCCCAACCCCAAAGTATGTAATCAGTTGCTCCTCACAATAACTGGGTAGCCCTCTTTCTGCCCCGGGGTCCTGTCCCCATGCTTTAATAAAACCACCATTTTGCACCAAAGACATCTCAAGAATTTTTTCTTTGCTATTGGCTCAGGACCCCAGCAACACACCAATCTCACCGAAACATTCAAAAACAAAACTCATTCTCAGTCTACACTTCCCTTATAGGTTGACATTTTACAGATTAACCTTCTTTCTTGTCCTCAACCTTAGCCAAGGTCTTTTTTTTTTTTTTTTTTTTTTTGGTGTGTGATTGATTTTAGGATGTGAGTCAATAGCCGAGTTTAAGTGCATTCCAGGCTCCCCGCTCCCCTAGTGTCCTTGAGCAGGATCTTGTTAGCACCTGAAAAGTTTGGCACACACTAAGGCAATTAGCTTCCTTTCACACCTAAATTTACCTCCACCCCATGCAAACTTGCAGCTGTTCTCTTGCATTTGTTACTCAAATGATCTCCCTGGTAAACAGTGAATCATGAGGCTGAGGCAACATAACCGTATTGGCCTCCTAGGGAACTGGTCCTATCCCTTTAAAATATTCTCTTCACTACTTTTACTTGGGGAGTCATTTTCCACATTTAGCATGAAAACTTTGAGCATTTTCAATAATGTTTTTCAATGTAATAATAGTGGAAAACAAATGAACTCCTTTAAATTGTTTACTTCTCAATGTTAGATTTTTCATTTTCATTTCTTTTTAGCTGGTGATTAGCAAGTATTTATTTCATCAAACATGTATTTATTTAATAGTCAATGTATTACATACCATGTACAAAATAGTGCATTTTTTATTATGTGGAATAAAAAGTAATTAAAATCTTATTTTTTACCTGTTAGATACATAGGTATATACAAACTATGCTTACACACAATATAAATAGAACAATAGCTTTCATTGTGATATTTGACAGAACTATATAGAGTTCTCAAATGGATCCTAAGAGTTCTAAATTAGGTAATATTTTTAAGGATTGAATCATCAAGTTTGGTCAAAGAAGAAACTGAAGAAGAAAGGTCTAGGCCAGACCTTGAATATGAAGATATCTGCTCATTTCATTTTTTTTGAGGTTCAAATTCAGCATCTTTAGTTAGATGCCTACAGACCATGAGTGAAATGTGGAGAAGTGGGGCATTCTAAGCAAAAGGTTGGTTTGAGTGGATTCATTTAGGTGGAAATCTAAACTAGTATAGTGGTAAGAGAAGTAGACATAACAGCAAGCATCAACTAATAACTCAGTATGAGGGCGGCTTTCCTGCTGGTGAATGTTCAAGGGTGAGAAAGTATAAGAGTCAGAGGATTTTTAAGATATAAGAATATACAAGGAAAACCAAAATTAGAAACCTTGACTATCCGGGATCCCTGGGTGGCGCAGCAGTTTGGCGCCTGCCTTGGGCCTAAGGCGCGATCCTGGAGACCCGGGATCGAATCCCACGTCGGGCTCCCGGTGCATGGAGCCTGCTTCTCCCTCTGCCTATGTCTCTGCCTCTCTTTCTCTCTCTCTCTCTCTCTCTGTGACTATCATAAATAAATAAAAATTTTAAAAAAATTAAAAAAAAAAAAAAAGAAACCTTGACTATCCAAGAAAGGTATAAGGGTCTCTTAATGTCTGAGAAGGGAATCATAGGGTATAGCCTTCCATAGGATTTGAACAATAGCAGAACGTTATAGAATCAATGACTAAATGCTACTCTTTCTGAGAAATCACTGCCTAAACTCTGTCAAAAGTTTTAAATTCTATCCAAGAGGGCCTTGAAGACTGTTGGCCTACGGTAGTGTGTCAGAGTCTATAAATGTATCCCTCTTATCTAATTTTCTGTATTAAGTGAGCAGGGTTAATCATAGCCACTTAAGAAAGATTATAGGGACCAGTGTTGAGGGTATCTAAAGTTATTAAATTTACAAAATATAGTAGTTATAAGGATGGGGAGTCTGTAGATAGTGAAACTAAAAGGCAGCAAAGAGGGTGACTGATAATACAGACTATACAAGCAGTTGAAGGTAACTGAAACATCAAACTTAAGAAAGATTCAGAAGTTGTGAACACTGTATTCAAAACTCTGTGTCATTAATTTTTACTATCTTAAAGAAATTTATAATTACATGTGTAATAATGTCCATAAGACATTCCTATATCTTTTTAATATTTGTTTTATATGAATCATTCTGTATTCATATAAATTTAAGTAATTAATTTGCTACAGAGGTTTATAAACAATGCATTGAAAAATGTATTTTATATATTCTCAGAAAAAAGTTATTATTACCTTGTGTCAATCTTTTCCTCTATCCTATCTTCTTGTTTTCTCTTTCTTCCTCTCCCTTCCTTTTCTTTTTTCTTTCATTCTTCCTTTCTTCTTCTTCCTTTCTTTCTTTTTTGTTTCTTTCTTGTTTTTCTCATGTATGAAGTATAATAACTCATGTTTTAATTCTCTTATTTTAAACACCTAGCTGAAAAGTAGGTTAATATGCATGGTAAGAATTTAAAATTTCTTTAAGACTTGTAATAAAACCACAGCTCCTTTGCAATCCTGAAAATTATATTAGCCTTTCTGTGTCATCCTCAGACCTCTCTTTCTACATTTATAGCTGTCCTGAGTTTCTTCCAGGGAAGTACAAAGGCAAAGAGAATAAAACTCTAACTCTGCAGAATCTAGCCTTAAGTATAATCCTTGTGTCATATCTTTTTACATTTGAAATACCATTAGGTTAAAGCTTAAACAAAAAATCCGTATCACCCTCCCTGTTCTGAATTATGGTCCCTTTATCAAGCTTATTGGGGAAATTTCTTCATCATAATCAACATCCTCACTTTTCTCATCTGCAAAGACACCGCATAAAAATTACCACACATTTAGGAGCTTAAACTAACACACACTTATTATTTCAGTCTTTGTGTCTCCAAATTCTGGCCATGGCTTAGTTAAGTCTTTTGCTTTCATTTCACAAAGTTTCAATCAAAGTATCTTTTGGCTAGATTGTATTATCACCTGGCAGCTCAACTGGGGAAAAAATCCACTTCCAAGCTCACTCTGTTGTTGGCAGAGTTCATTGCCTTGTGGTGGTTATATGGGACTGAGAGCCCCAGCTTCTTGCTAGCTGTCACTTGAAAGCCATCCTCAATTCCCCAGCTCCTGCCCTGTGGCCTTCTCCAGAGACAGTTCACAACATAACTCTATGCTTCCTTAGGCTAGTAGGAGAGCATGAACAAGTCCACTAGCAAGGCAGAGTGTATATGACATAACATATTCATGGGAGTGATATCCCATCACCTTTGCATATTCAGCTGGTTAGAAAAAAGTCAACATGTTGCATCCACACTCAAGGAGAGAAAATTATACAAGAGCATGCACATCAGGGGTTGGGGGTCATCAAGCTGCCTTAAAATCTGTCCACCACAGAGTGGGTATGGTTTAACATTCAGAGAGTCTTCAATCTTGGAAAACAAGCAATCAGCATGGTTTCATCCATCACAGCCCAGCTGATCATCCCATCCATTTCACAAAGATCCCCAGAGGTAAGAAATATAGTGCTATAAAATAAAGATGATATTGGAGGGCAACCTGTTAGGTGACTGGTGAGTGATGAAGTTGCTGTTCATCTCGCCATTATTTGTGGTATGAGCTTCTGACTTCTAATCCTAGCCATGATTCAGGGTCTATTAATGATGACAGGCCTAATTCCTCTTTAACTTCTTTCCCAACTTTCAAAATGTAGATGATGATATACATCAATCTTAGAAGGGCAGTATGAGCTTTAGCATGTAAAGAATTCAGCCCAATTTTGTATAGAAACACTTTTGAGTAAGAATTCAGCAGAAAGCAGCATAAATCTTTAAAGAACTGGCACAAAACAGTGTTGGGGAGGAGATAGAGTTCTAATTTAATATAGAGAAGTGAAGGCTAAAGGGTGATTTAATTGCAATCTACAAATATAGGACAAACCTTTGTAAGAAAAAAAACTATTTTGCATATTCAAAGAAACCCAAATTAGATTAAATTAAGGAAATAGGGGATTTTGTTTAGCCAACACATTTTTTTTAAAGGCTTGAAGAGATTCTACAGTCTTCTTCATAAGGTGGGATTTTTTTTTTTTTTTTTTTTAGGTCAGCTTTAAATCTAAGTTTGGCATGTGTTTTAGTATGAATTGGAAATGTCCTTGACATTTTTTTGTCTTTTCTTGGATCCTATTTATTAATACATCACCAAAAGTGTAAATTTCCTTCTAAAGTAAAGAATTAAGCAATTTTTAGTTCCTTATTCAAGAAAAAATGAGGTGAACTGTTCTGAATTTTGATGATATGAGCCAGTTAGCTTGAAGAGTGGTGTCATATTACCCAGGGGAAATAGCTGAACCTAAAAAGGTATAAAGGTACCTTTTGGTACCCAAATTAGGTCTGAATTCTTTTGTTTGCATCAGTGGAACATTCGAATTTGTGACTGTACTTTTATATAAGATAGATAACTGTAATGAAAAGGCTTAAGTTGAGCTAACAACAATTTAGGAAACATAAATAGAAAGAAAGGAAGAGAGGGAGAAAACAAACAAATGAGTTATTATACCAGACTGGTTAGTAAGTGGTAAGACTACTAAATGTCAAATAATGCTTAACATCATAGACTCTAACAAGGAAGGTCATCTTGTCTAATCCAATCTCACAGTATATGCATGATTCACTTCAATACTCTTGACAACACTGATTTTTTCAAATCATTTCATTGGCTAAAGTCTCGTCAGTTAATTTGTTCCAATGTTTCATGCTGAGAAAATTCTTATGTTGATCCTTACTTTTTTTTCATAGCACTATTGTTTGTTCTCTGGACCAGTACATAGGGACTGTATCTTTTTTTCTTTAGCATATATACCCCTTGCATATGTGAAGATGGCCACCAGGGTATTTCCTTAATATTCTCTTTTTTTTCACTCATCATCTAGGATTCTTCAACTGTTTAACATATTAAGCAGCCTTAGGTTCTTTCAGGAGTTTCCCCCCAGCTCTGATACTGCATATTCTAGAGAAGAGATGGGATCATAATGGCCAAAATCCTTAGCTAGATATGAATGGAGTGTTGACTTGCCTATGAATTTAACTTCAAAACCAGTTGCTTAATCAGTTCATCACAAAGACACAGACTGGCTCATAAAACAACAGATGAGTGAGCACACAATAAAATCAAAGCTGCAAACGGCCATTAAACACTAAAGATATATTGTAGAGTAGAACTTGCTTAGGTAAGAACTTCCTGCCCAGTGCCATGCCATGATGATTAATGCGTGCATATGTGAACTTTATGAAAAAGATAATGAATTGATTGTGTTCTTAAATGATGCCATTTTAGACCTGTTTGGCTTCCTCTCCTCCCTCAGGAATCAACTGACCACACTCTGTTAGTTTAAACAAATGAACATTTAATGTTGGCCATTCTGCCAACCAAGTTTGGGGAAAATGAAATCATTTATCAAGGGAAAAAGAAAGAAAAATAATGAAATGGCTTCTGAGAAAAAGGTGAAGACCAAGAAAGGGAGGGTACTACAGAGACTGATTAAAGATATCATAGAGGAAGTCTTGTTTTCATACTGTAGTTTCTGCCTATTTTGGTATCAGGGAGCCAATTTTAATCATATCATGAGTCTTGCTCCTTAGAAACAACCTTCTTTGGCAACTCTAATTTTAATACTATCTCCTGTGAACACATCATCTTCTTGGTGGTCATCTAATGGATTGTGACTGATACAAAATAATTAGGAAATCTATAGGTGGAAAATGCAATTTGAGGGTCATCTGCTATAATAGATTAAAGGCTACTTTGGTCATATATCTAACATTTAACATCAATCCATCGATTGACTAATATTTATTGTACTTAGTACTATTCTAATAACTGAGGGAAGTACAAGGAAAATACAAGTCATGACCTCTGTCTTCAGGAGCTTTTATAAGGTTTAAGAAGAAAAAATATGTGCCTAATATATATTATATTATTAATTTTATGTATTTAATGTTGATATATATCTATAATACATTTAATATACACACATATATATATACATATATACACAAAATGACCTGAGTATTATAATAATGAGAGCTATGGATTAGGAGAACAGAGAGAACCATCACTGTTGGACAAAGTATATTGTAAAGTGGTCTTAGAAGGCTGGGAAGGAAACCAGTTCTGTTTTTTTCTGGTGATTTTGCTACTTATGTTAGTATCTCTTAAAGCCATCATGAATTACAACTACATAATACATTCATATATTTATAATACATTATACACGTATAATTGATAAAAAATAAATCTTTCAACATAAAGATATACTGCCAGATAGAGGTTTCCATTCTAGCACAGTCATTGTACTCACACTCTGAGGATGACAGGGAGGACCAGGTGAATGGGTGGGAAAGGGAATATTAAAAGATGGGTGCAACTTCTTTGGTGGTAGGTGATGATGTATCACCTTCAGCTGGCAAAAACGGTAGGTACAGAAATTCCCTTGGAAAGTATTCTGATGTTTATTATGTACTGAACTCTCATGTGCCAATCTCACATCTCCTGGGAATAAGGCAGCTTGAATGCCAACTCTAAAGCCAACTCTAGATTTCAGTCCTCTAACTACTAAGACATATCCATGGTTTTGCCTTTATGAGAAGTTAGCTATGGGAGAGAGGGAATAAGGTCTGGACTAAGCTGGAGTAAGTTGTTTTACTATTTACCATGTATAGAAAGAGTAGAGAACGGTTTCAGTGTTTCAGAGGGGGACTTTAGTACAGCAGTAGTGGGAAAGCATTAACATCAGCTAAATTAGTAAAGCCAAGAGAAGCTAGAACTAGGAGAAAAGAGGACAAAACAACCAGAGAAAATTAGCGAAACTGTGTCAAGTACAAGACCAAGGGTATCCAAGCACATAAAATAAATCTGATTAGGTGATGCTGTAACTCTGTCAAAGCTGCCCCAGTATGTTCTCCTGTGTTTCCTTTATAAGCAACCTGCCAGTTCTTACAAGGGTGTGGTATAGTTTTAGAGGAACTAAAGAAAGAGAAATGAATTTTATTTTATTTTTTTAAAACATTTTATTTATTTATTCATAGAGACACAGAGAGAGAGAGAGAGAGAGAGAGAGGCAGAGACACAGGCAGAGGGAGAAGCAGGCTCCATGCTGGGAGCCCGACGTGGGACTAGATCCCGGGTCTCTAGGATCATGCCCTAGGCTGAAGGAGGCGCTAAACCGCTGAGCCACCTGGGCTGCCCGACAAATGAATTTTAAAGGATATATACTTGTGTCTCTAAAAGAAAAAAATGTATTAACATATGCTTATCTTTCAATATACTAATCACACTCACATAAATTGAGTGTAAAGACAATACAAGAGAAAATTATATTAAAGTTATGTATTACAACTGTATTTATAATAAGAAAATATTGGAAACATCTTTATATTCAACAAAAACGAAAATATCTAAGAAAATGATGGTATAGGCCTATAACGTAAATCGCAAGATTAACATATTTAAAGTCCATCTTTCAGTATAAAAAAATATTATTCACCTAGTATCAAAAATCTTTTGAATATACACTTGCTTGCTTTCTCATGCAGTTTCTTAAATGAATAGAGTAATACTTAATACATCATCATTGTTATAGATGAATATTTTCCTCCCATATTAAATTAGAAATTTCTGGGATCCCTGGGTGGTGCAGCGGTTTGGCGCCTGCCTTTGGCCCAGGGCACAATCCTGGAGACCCGGGATCAAATCCCACGTTGGGCTCCCGGTGCATGGAGCCTGCTTCTCCCTCTGCCTGTGTCTCTGCCCTTCTCTCTCTCTCTCACTCTCTGTGTGACTATCATAAATAAATAAAAATTTAAAAAAAATAATAAAATAAAATTAGGAATTTCTTGTTGGCAGGGATAATGTCTTCCTCATCTTTCGGCCCTTATAGGGCCTACTCTGTGTCTGATACACTGGACTAATTGAACAATTGAGAATGCAGGAAATGGAAAGTGTTACAATAGTAGGAATCTTCTTTTTAGTTCTAGATTTTAGTATATTTTTTATCATACTCTGTTAAAAGCTATCTGGTTTTATTTTCTTTGCTGATATCTTTACTTGTATTCACACCAGAAGTCAAAGGGGAAGTTTTTTCCAGAGATATAAATGATCCTTTATTGGTTTTTGATTATAGAAGTTGCGTAAGGATTGATCAGTTTTTTTTTCCCTTGAAGACCCATTTGGCTATCATTTTTATATTTGTGCTTCTGAGATGGAGTGTGAGAGAAGGAAGAAAGGTGGGTGATAACCAAATGTACTGGAAAGGGTTTTCTAATGGGCAGGAGGAAAATTGAGGAAAGACAAAGCTGCTTATATTTCTAATCTGAGATGGATGTGTTTGAGCAACATTTACAGATACAGTGATCTTCCAGGCTTTCCCAGAACCAGTTTGTCAAGCTTATCTAAAGGCCTGTCACCGGCTCCAGCCCTGTCATATCTCCCTGACCCAAGATGCATAGCCATTGTAGTCTCCCAGTGGTCACTTAACCCGTTTTGAGGCCTGCCTTGGCTGTTAATGTAAGACTGTTTCTACCTCCTGGGTTTCTACTTTTTTCTTTTTCAAATGACTTGAAAGAAATCCAGATTCTATCATTTATTTTTGCATTCCAATATGCCTTGAATATATATTACCAATACGTATTCCTCTATTCTCCAAGGGAAGAAAATGATTGTTCTCACACAGAAGGTATAGAGGAAACTCCCACCACAGTGTACTGTCATATCAGATAATCATTTAATCACTGACTAAATCTAAGACACTGAGATCAGAGGATTCAAGAACTCTGGGAGACTTTAAAAACCTTTCCAAATTAAGCATTTATTGTTACTTCAATGCTTTCTTGCTACTTAATTTTCCTGAGTCTCATTTTAGGAGAAATTTGCTCCTTTAGCCTTGCACACTTCATCTCAATCAATACGCTATTCTCCCTAGAGGTCCCAAATTATTCTTTTCAAATGTCTTTTTTATCTACCCTTGGAAACAACACAAGCAAATGGAGTCTGACTTCCAGCTGTCAAATCAAGTGTTGAGGCAAACCCTGTGAGCGCGAATCACTCCATCTTGCCTTGTTCAATCTGGGTAATGTGGCACAGTCCCAAAACCTCCCCTACCACCAAGAGAGAGAAAGGAGTAAAAGGCAGATTGAATAATTTTCAAAAGTTGGAAAATTTTTTTCTCTCTTTTAATTATACATTATTTATTCACACATAAACTAGTTCCTAAATAGTGAATCCTCACTTATGTTCTTTGGACTTCTTTGGGTTAAGATTTGGAAATAGGATGTTTTAAGTGGGCTACCTTGTTTTTGTTAAGAATTGAACTCAAACTTCCATATGTTTCCATCCCGGGAATCCATGCCCTGGAAAATGTGGTAACAAGGTTTCACTGATTCTTTAAGGGACTAAAACTTCCTGGTTAAGACAGGCTAATAAATGTAAGCTATTGATCACATTGTTGACTATGATAAAGAAAGGTCTGTTTTTACAGTAGCATTATTTGGAAATTGTAGGGATCATTATAAATGTCGGCTTACTTATATCTTGACTTATATGTTGCTTTGGTTCAAAACAAAATTGCATTTCCTTTAGGGCCTAATTTCAAGGCAATTTAATGAATTTTTCACACACAAATATACACACATGCATACACACATAAGTGGTAGTATTTTATAGTCAAACCTAACAGATCAAGTCTCCCTGCTTTGTTTGAAGGTCCATTTTCTCCCATTCCTATGTAGCTTTCAGGAGATCCTATACTGTGCAAGGTGCAAAACAAACAAAATGTCTTCATTTTTACCCTGATGATAATTGTAGAGCGACAGTGATGATGTTGGAAGTTTTTAAAATAAAAATACCTAACCAGGTTGAGACATTACCCAGATATGTTTTGTGTGCTCTCCATAATATATTCACATTTAAAAAAAACAAACAAACAAACTGGTAAAACAGGGACAGCAACTCTTTATTTTCCATTCTTCACTGTCCCAAACCCTTGGACTCCATCAAAGTGCACCTTGAGCTCCACCTCCCACATTGTGTTCCCCACTGGTGCCAATCTTCCAGCTAACTCCATTTCCCCTTTGTAAACGCTCGATGTGCTGACCTATTTAAAAATATAACTCAGGTGCCTGGCGAACCATGATGCCTGCCAGCTCTTCAGATAAAGAGGATCCACTTATTAATCTGCTCTGTCTCCATCTGCCCGCTCAATTGGGATTGACTGCTTGCTGTCCAGACTGATACCAGGGAAATCTGATTGAGGACAAGAATCTCTTTGTACGTTTCCCCCACTCATACGGCACAACAGGTCTGTTGCAGCCAGGGAGTTAAGCTAATGTGACATGATGTCAGATGGCCTGCCATTGTACGTCAGAAATTAAAAAGAAAATATTCTTTCAAACTGGAATTCCTTATGTGATTTTTATTTCCTTGGGCTTTGAGCAGATTGAGTATTGAATTGCTTGACTGGAGCCCACGGATAATTTAATACCTGCAACATTCGTCCCTGGGTGAATTTCAGCCACATTTGACTTGTTCAGCATGGCGTCTCAGTTCTAACCATTTCTTGGAACTCTTGTAAATATTGATTGATGAAATCCCAAAGAAATACTTTTTCTAGCTCTGATTCTGAAATGCTCCAGAAGGAAAGACTTGATCTCTGTTTTCGACTTTCCTACTCCATATCTTGTGGTGTGAGAAGTAAATAAACATTTTGGACCTTCTTTTATCCTTCTCCAGTTAGAACAGTCAATTCTGACAACTTGAAAAAGAAGTGATGTGATCTGATCCACCAACGTGGGACTAACAAGAAAGCAAGTAAGCAAGAGTAGCAAACATATAGACTCAAACCATATCAGTGGAATCAAAATATTATTGATTATTTCCTGGGAAGCTTTTTGAGTCTCCCAATTTGAGGTATTGGCTATATAAGGTTAATTATCCAGAAGAATGTAAACATAGTTTATGGTTAAAAATGAATGTAAACGTAGCATATAGTATATGGAACTACATGGTTAGCATCTCATAAACATAGTATTCAGATTTTAGTATGTGGTTGTCCTTTTGTTAAAAAAATCAAGTAGAACCAGCTTTAGGTCACATCTAGAATCAAAACTGAATGGCTTATAAAATTCCTAAAAGTCATTCATTAATAAAAAATCAAGAGAGAAAAGAGACACACAGGTAAGAGTTAAAGACCTTACAGAAATTCAGGCTCAGTAACAGGGAACAAAATATTATCACTTTCTTAATATTCAGCTTTTACTCTTTAGTCAAGGCTAATCATTTGTTAATTTGTGTAAGCTCCAGTGCTTAAAAATTCACATGTGAATGAAATATGTGGCTGATCCTTACTCTTTATAATAAATTAAATAGTATGAAATGTAAATACTATTGGAGAAAATAAAATCTCATTCGTTCAATGTAAATAACACTGAATAAATTAATAAATTGACTATCTTCTCTATCAGTCACATGATGAGAGTGTATGTGTGTATTTATGTGTATGTGTTTAACACTAAGTATTTGAAACACTGGAGAGAAAAAGAACTTGGTTAAACAGATACAAGAGAGTAGCTTGCTACAACAAAAGTTTTTTTTTATTTTTTTAAATCAAGAAATTTGGGGCACCTGGATGGCTCAGTGGTTGAGCGTCAAGAGGCTTTGGTACAAATTGTGGTCCTGGGGTGCTAGGATCAAGTCCTGAATCAGGCTCCCTGCAGGGACCCTGCATCTCCCTCTGCCTTTGTCTCTGCCTCTCTCTCTGTGTCTCTCGTGAATAAATAAATAAAATGTTAAAAAAAAATCAAGAAATTATCTGAGCAGTAAGAAGTGTATTGTAGATTATTTCCTTAAGTTAACATAGTTAAATTTCTTCACCATAATTATTTTAGATAAAAATATATGAAGAAAAACAAATCCACAATAAGATTAGGGGGAGAAAACAATTCTGTTTTTCTGTTTTGTTTTTATTAAGGTAAAATTGACATAACATAATTTTAGTTTCAGGTGTAAAATGTAATAATTTTACATTTGTATATATATTTGATCATTGGCAAAATAATCACCACAATAAGGCTAGTTAACAGCTGTCCCCACACATAGTTACAAAATGTTTTTCTTATGTTGAGAACTTTTAAGATCCACTCTCATAGCTACTTTCTAATATGTATTATTAATGATAGTCACCATGTTGGACATTATATTCCCATGACTTATTCATATAATAACTAGAAATTTGTACTTTTTGACCTTCTTCAACCACTTCTCTCCACCTGCACCCTGGACAACCAGCAATCTGTGTTCTACATCTATAATTGTGTATTTTGTTTTGTTTTGTTTTGTTTCATTTTCATTTTGTTTTTTTTTTAGATTCCACATATGAGATTATACAGAATTTGTCTCTTTCTGTCTGACTTTCTTTGTACTTAGCCTAATACCCTTAAGGTCCATCAGTGTTGTTCTAAATGGCAAGATATTTTTATGGCTGAATACTATTCTATTGTGTGTATGTACCACATTTCTTTATCCATTCACTTATCAGTGAAAATTTAGGGTGTTTCTATGTCATGGTTATTATAAATAATACTGCAATGAACATGGGGGTACAGATATCTTTTTGAATTAGTGTTTTCAATGTCTTCAAATAAATACCCCAGAAGCAGGATTGCTGGATCATATGGTAGTTCTATTTTTTATTATTTTTAGAAAACTCCATACTGTTTTCCATAGTAGCTATACCAATTTACATTCCCACCAGCAATTATAATAAAATATTTCTTTTATTCTATACACCTGGCAACACTTGTTATTTTTCAATCTTTTTGATAATACCCATTATAACAAGTATGAAGTGATATTTCATGTTGTTGTTGTTGTTGTTTTTCTCATGTTGCTTTTGACTTCCATTTCTCTGTTTTAATCTCACCATATTGACTGAAAATTTACTTGGATGTTGAGTTTTCCTTATCTCCATAGATCCATATCCATTTTTCTCTAATCTAGAGTAGAAAAGATAATCCATTCAAATGAATATTCTTTATACTAAATAGGAGTTGGGTCATGCACTCATGTACCTTTTCTGGATAAATTAAGCTGAATGGAAAAAACATGAAAGAAAATTATCCTCTAGAGTGATACCTAAATTCATGTACCCGAAGTCCACTCTGAGTATGCAGGTTTTCATTTGTTTTCCTCTGGTACCTGAGTCAACAGAGAATCCCCAGTGAAAACAGTATCAGTCCCCAGCTGAGGAAAAAAAAAAAAATCACAAAAACAAGGACAGAGAAGTCACATCCCTGGAATCATGGAATTCTATGAGTTCTCAGGAAAGCAGAGGTCTGTGACCAGGAAAGAGCATTTAGAATGTTCTAGAACAAAAATATTCATATTGCAAATTATGAAAATGCATAAAAACCTGTAGGACACAAAAAATGTACTTGTATTTTATAGGATGAAGTTAAAATATGGTACGTTGTTGGGGCACCTGGGTGGCTCAGTCAGTTGAGCATCCAACTCTTGATTTCAGCTCAGGTCATGATCTCAAGGTCTTGAGATCTGTGATCTAGCCCTGAGTCAGGCCTGTGCTCAGCAGGGAGTCTACTTGAGATTCTCTCCCTCCTTCTCCATCTGTGCCTCCCCCCAACTCTCTCTCTAAAAACTAAATAAATAAATCATTAAAAGATATATAGTACGAGGGCAGCCCGGGTGGCTCAGTGGTTTAGCGCCACCTTCAGCACAGGGTGTGATTCTGGAGACCCGGGATCCAGTCCCATGTCGGGCTCCTTGCATGGAACCTGCTTCTCCCTCTGCCTGTGTCTCTGCCTCTCTCTCTCTCTCTGTGTCTCATGAATAAATAAATAAAATATTTTAAAAGAAGATATATGGTATGATGTTAATTATAGCATGCAAAAGTAAAAAACTTCATCTGTTTCACATTGTATGCCACATATAATTATGCACCTTGATAGTCCATAAGAATCAAAGACTGGCATGAAGGACTTGACATGACAAGCTTCTTTTTGAAGGCAGGGACATACCAATTTAAGCCAGGTAAGTGAAACATAATTTTTTACATAGATCTAGAGGAAAGTTTATTTTTCAGATTCCTAAGAAATGGAACCGCTGAAAACAAGTAAATGTTATTTCCTAGAAAGGAAGAAGAAAAATGAGGAAATAAAGGTTGTTCATTATTAATTTGCCTTTTGCTTCAAGGAAAATATTTACAGGCAGAGTTGCTTGTATATTAAACTGAATATTTTTCTCATCCACATTGTAATAGTCTTATTTTTTTTCCAGATTATGTTTCCTTCTTATCAAAAAGCTTTCTTGAAGCCAGTCAAGGTGGGAGGCCAGAAAGTTGATAAGGAGGTCATTATAACAACTCATGAAAGATATAAAACAGTCCATTTCAAAGTGGGGACTATTTCCTATCAACATTTGCAATATGAGTGATTGTTTAGCAATTCCTCTTCCCGTTTTCCTCTATTCTTGTCCCCCACATGCTCTGTAGTAGAAAACTTTGACCTTGCTAGGAGAAATAATAACGTATCTGCATCATCCGTGTGATTAATACCGCCCTCTGAAAGGAGCACCTCAACTGGCAAAATACAACTAAAATGCATGAACACGCTGAGGAACTCTTTGCCTTGTTCACCTTCTTTCTAAATAATTCATCAGTTTAATGATAATGACATTCAAATATCATAATTACAGCCGACTCTTTAAAAAACATCAATTCCAAGGCCAAAAATGGAGTAACCAGCCCCCACTTCTTTTCTCACCATTAGCTGTTAATGCCAAAATATGATCTTTATTCATTTCACTGACATAATATAAAACCAATGTAGATTTCCCATTTTTCATAAAATTTTCATCTGCACTATTAGTTTCAGTGATAGCAGACTGCAAAATGTTGTTAAGCTACAAGATGGAAGACACTGCGAAAACCTCAGCATGTTAAGAAGCCATAAAATTTTATTCAGTTCATTTACTGCTACAGTCCAGTAACCCTATAGTAAGAGTGTGCTATTTTTATTGTGTATTTATTTAAAGGTTGAATATTTTGTTCCCCAGACCAGATATCTAACTGAGTTAATCTGGACCCCTCATACTCTGCATTGTATTCTACTTTGGGGTTTATCATCTCCGCAAAAGTGTTTTTGTATTTCAGCTGTTGGGAAAAGAGATGGTAACACAATATTGCAAACAAAAGCTTAGCTCTGGATAAGGGGTCATTTGTGCTCAGAATTCAACCACTGGTGTATGGGTGTCACGTGATGCTGAGGAGAAAGATTTGCTTCGCCCTCCTCTTCTTCCATCTTATGTCTCTTCCAAAGCAAATCTCAGGGCAGAGTGCAGTGAAGCACAATGTAATAGACCTTGTGTTGGTTGGTCTGGAAGTTGGCCAGGGCTGCTTAAATGCTCACAGGATCCTGCAGAAGTCAGCCACATTTTGCATTTATTGTTTTGCTAGTATGTCTTAGCAGTTTGACATAAATAGGTAAGATCTTTTTCAAACAGCATGATGCAGAACCTGTTTTAGGTCTACACTTGAAACCACAGCCATCTAAAGCTAGCTAATCTGTTTTCATACCAAGTTATATCATATCATAATCACAATCATAATCATATCATTACATGAAAGTTGCAGCATGAAGACACAGGATGCTATGCATATCTGTTTTGCCAACATTTGGAATCTATCTCAATATCCTGGACTTCTTTAACCACAGAGCAATGACAGTTACACCAGTGGTAGCTCTACTGTGGAAAAAAAAAAATCTATCAAGTAAAACACAAAGCAGAGTAAAAGGGGCATTTGTTCCTGCTGGCCTCTCACTTAGGACCAGAGTATTGGTTGTACTAGGTTTAGCAAACTCGAAGGAAACCCATTGCTGTGCATCGTCACTTGGGCCCCAGGAGGAACTATTTCCTACTCAGTCCCAATTAAAGGCCACATGGAAACTCCAGGTGCAATAAACAGATAAAATAGCAACAGAAACTACAATGGCAAACAGACCAGACAAATGATCTACAACATCCATAATATATTCTCACTGTGTCTGTGACTTGTTAGGAACCTAGAAGACAAGGCTGTCCTTACTTGGTCCCCTCATCCATAATACAGGTTGATAAGAGAACCTATGCCAGTTGCAGTGTTTTCTCTTGAAAGTGCAAAATATGGGGTTGATAAAAGCAAAGTGTGCATTTTTAAAGGCACATGAGAGATTTAAATCACCTGAGATAGTCTGTATTTATTCATTCCAAAGAGGTACTAAGGCTCTGTCTGGGTAGCATTAAAGAGTAAAGGTTCAAAAGGAATATGTGAGAGTCCCCAGGAGACTGGAAACATAAGAATGCATTAAAATGAGATGGAGAAAGTGTCCCAAAATAGCCAAATAATGACTATTCCTAGTTACTATCTTGTTAGCATCGATTGCGGAATATTTGAGGGCCTGGGAGAATCAATGTATATGGTAAACAATCACCTCCCAAACTGAAATGTCAGAGATACGATACAGAATAATGAATATAAAATCTAGACAAAACTAATGACCAAACAAGATAAACAAATTAAAGCAGATAAGCCACGAAGGGTGAGTGACTAACGATTCAGTTAGGCCTAATCCCAGTGAAAATCTGTCCATTTGAACAGCCTTTGCTATGTGGTATCAACACAGGCTGACAGCTGAGCCCCACATGCCTCCCTTTAGCTTCTGAGATATGAAATCTGGGCTATGGATGTAAGATGCTGGAGCCAGGTATTCAGGCAGTGGTGGGAAAAGCCATTTCCAGATTTTACAATTTCATGATCATCCATCTATCATTCCCAGAGACAAAAAAAGGTTATGTTTTTCCACTTACTATGCACCTGGTGCAGAGGTCTTCCACTCAGACTCCCCCTAGAAATGGTTTCCAGTTTTTTATTTTTTCTTTGCTCTTTATTTGTTTGTTTTTGCTTTGCTTTACATATATATATATTTAAAAGGAGGCTAGAAGTCTTACACATATCTCTGTTCTCTGT
This sequence comes from Canis aureus, assembly GCF_053574225.1. NCBI lineage: Eukaryota > Metazoa > Chordata > Mammalia > Carnivora > Canidae > Canis > Canis aureus. Next base: position 30,163,862 of record NC_135616.1, read on the forward strand.
AACTTGGTGCTCCTTGCCATTTTTCTATTTTGAATTGGTCCATGAACCTCTCTCTGCAGCTAAATGAGTCAGCAGAGATGGGGTGTTGGTGGATCTCATTGGACATGGGTCAACATTGTTCTGAAATAAAAGGAGCCAGATTTTTTTTTTTTTTTTTTTTTTTTTGGTATAGTCCATCACAGAAAAAGCTGGGCTTCCAGACTTCTGTCATTTAGCAACTACTTCACTCCCAAAAGAGCATTATTAGACAACACTGAGATGTAGACATGATCTGGTCTCCACTGTGTCCTTCCACCTCCCCATCCCTTCCCCTGCTGGTATCTTGGTGTCTTGTGTCCTTAACCTGTGATTTCCACTGTCCTCCTCTTCCCCATCCCATGCCTTCCTCCACTGTCATCACCACTCCACTTGACCTTCCTCTCTTTTTTCTGGTTTCTTCAAAAAAGAAGAGGTTCTCATTTCAGAGGAAATTTATTTTAAATACGTATTGTCACAATGGAAAAGACCTAATATTAATTGAAAATGTGTGGATAATAATGTGAGAGCATTTCCCTTCTTAAGGATATTTGCTCTAAGCAAGATTGTCTCCCTTATACAGATATAGATATAAGCAAATTACAATGTATAAATATATACACCTTTACAAGCTGTATATATATATATATGTATATATATACATATATATATATATATATATATATATATATATCTCCTAGATTTAGATATAAACACATTTGTATCTAAGGGTGGAAATTTCAGACACAATGCTATGCAAGTGGCAGGAATATACTTAGATCAGAGATGCTTATCTGCACACCATGTGGGAAAATATCTATTCTGCATACAAACAGAGCTTTCCCAACTTGATATTCTGTAAAATGTTATTCTCTCTCTCTCTTTTTTTTTTAATAAAGGGGCCTAGGGGTTACAAAGGAGTAAGACTTCTACTTAGTAGCCTCGGCAGCAGGAAACTTTAAAGTATAACATTTAGATGGCAAATAAAATATATCATTTATGATAGTCTAGGTTGGCATTATTCTAGCAATTTCATAATGAGATACAATTTTGAAATATTTCATCTTTGGTTATGAAATCGTGGCTAATAGCTAGAGAGATAACTATCTTCTATCTTGTTATTTATGTGCATCTGCTGGGTGTTATATATATATGATAGGGGTCATCTAATTAGAAAAAGGGGTGCAAAAGTTGTGCCTCACCTTACCTGAAGTGATCAATGACACCACCTTGGCCCTAGGAGGCATTTAGGTCAGCCTCAACTCATTGGCCATTACTGTGGATACTAGAATTGGAGTACAATACTTCCTTACAGGTCAAAGTGGAATCTATGCAATCACTAATAAAATCTATTGTACCTATAACGCCTTGGGCCAAGTAGAAAGGTCAATACAGAGACTTAAGAAGAAAGCCACCTGACTTTCTAAGGTAGACTCCAATGGTTTGATCTTTGTTTCACTGGGAACAAGAATGGGGAGATACAGTTGAGAGTTGTATATTGCAGATTGACACCACCTCTTGCTTGGGATCCCATTGGATTCCTTAAGTAAATGCTTTATGACATAAACTGAACAGATTTGGCCTCAGCCTCTGTCATTTGAAGTGGTTGATGGAGTGGTCTTCTGATGGAAAAAAAACTTCCAGTAGCCAAGATGGAATAAAAATAAAGGGTATCTATCCAGGGGAGAATTATTTTCTCCATGGTTCTCACATATCTCTGCACGTATAATGAGCAAGCACACTGATTGCCTCTGTTCCGGATTTTTTTTTTGAGGATGTCTGTATAGTGAACTATTTTGGAAGACAGAACTGGTATCTGCCTCCAGAACAAAGGACAAATGTTCATACTGCCTTGGAAAACAGAGATAGTGTCTCCCTCCCAAGCAAAGGGCAGTCATGCTTCCTGCCCAGTATAATAAAGATAATGTCTCCCTCTGGGACTAAGGGCAGACTTGCTTAATGTCCATTATAAAAGACTTGGCTTCCCTAAGCTAAGGGTTTTCCTCCAAAAATGTGACCCACTGCATGTGTAGAGGTCACTTGGCCCTCTTTACATCACCCTATGGGAATTGAGACTGAAAGAACCATCACAAGACTTGTTGATCTTTTCACTGCTGCTATTTCTGTGAGCAAAAAGTCTTTTGTCTCTGGCGCAGGAGTGACATGTCTTCTGCCCATATCCTTAAAGGTATGGCAGGCTACCTTGTTAGCTTGCAAATCAAGTAAAATCACATCTCTTTTACAGTGCTTGACAGCCCCTGATGGGATAGTATAGGACCGTCTGCTTTCAGCAAAGCTCAGTCATTTTAAGGATTATTAGTATTTCCTATAAGCTGGGGCTTCTATACTGGCAATCAGGGATATCCAATCTGGATATAATTTTGAAGACCATCCCTCATTCTACAAATAAGAACAATTGAGGCTCAGGTGTATTTACCTAAAATATTTATTTAGTGGCAGAATTTGAGCAGGTCCTCACTTTGTCTTATTTCTGTTTGATACTTTGCCCAGCATATTTCATTAACTGTATAATAAAACTGAAACTCTAAAGTCTACTTTAGTCACAAACAGATATCTGATAATTTTTTAATGAAAAGTTTACACTTGAGTGTAAAAACGGTGAAAGCATATTGCCTATCCTATCTCATGAGAAAGTAATGGGTTCACTTATATCTTAGGTTGGCATAGGCCTTGGGCTGGATCTAGCAGTGATTTTCAGATCTTGGATGAAAACACTTTTGACAAGGCACATTTTCCTCTTGGCTAGCTGCAGCAACATTTGCAAATGCTCTGAAGTATTTGTTTGGCCTTAAATATGTCATGTGCATGGACAACAGGAATTAGCACATTCTGTATTCATCCAAAATATAGGATTAGTTTCAGCCATCCTTTATACTCTTGGGGAAATCTTCCTTGAAGTGACAATAATTTAACCTCATTTTTCATTTTCTTTTGAGCCTCTACACTCTTATCTCTGAAAGCCAATAGCTTATTTTATGTTTTCGTCTCTTGGTTACTGTACTCTTCAGAATAGGCTATCTTATGTATGTATGTGTAACAAACAACCTCCAAATCTCAGAGTCTTAAAACAAATTTTATTTCTTGCTCATTTTACATTTCCACCACAAATTCTTCTGGAGGTTTTGTCCTGTTTTTATCCTCACTCTGGGACTCATGCTGACTGAGCCTCTACCACCCTGAACATTGTAAATTGTCCTGGCATCAACTCTTGAAACATTTGTCTTGAAGTAATGTCACCACAGCTCACATTTTACCTGCCACAGGTAAAATGGTCACCCAACTTAAGGGGTCAGGGAAGAACAATGCCATCATATGCCAGGGAGAAGCAGAACCCTATGGCCAGCAGCCTTAAGGACCACCACACTTCTCTGGACTTTGACCGCAATGTTTGCTTAGGGCTTGACTGAATGCCCTTTCTCCTTCCAGAGCTTCAACTCCTGTTTGGGCTATTCTCCCTACTTATGTTAAGGACCTCTTCCCTTGCTTTAAAATGTTTTGGTATAATTGCAATGAGGAATTATTGTATGATGCTGTTATGTAAAAGAAGTTTGGGTAAAGATTTTTTAAAATGGTGAAGTCAGAGGTGAATGGAAAGTTAGAAAGAGGACTGCCAAACAGCAAAGGGAAAGGGTGATAGTAAAGGAGATGTAGAGAAAAAAGGAATTAGCAAGAGGAAAGGGAATGAAAAGAAGGGAAAGGAAAGAAAGAGAAAGGCTTTGAGAAGAGGAAATGTTGAAAGGAAAGAAAGCCAGTGGGAAATGAATACTGAGAGCAAAACTTGCACATTTCAACATGCTTAGAACTCCCTGGGAAAAAAAGGTATGAAAACCTATAAGACATTATTTAAATCTTATGATGTTGTGCCCCAGGGCTGAAACCAAGTCCTGGGCTCATCATCTCCAGTTCCCTGCTGACTTAAAGAGAAAAAAATATTTTTTAAAGTGGCAATAGAACAAAAGTTCTGAATCTCAAAGCAACTAATGAAAACACACACATAAACTCTTCAGATTTCTCCTCTTCCCTAGGGCTCATTTTTTTCTTAGAAGGAAAAAAATGTGAGAACCCAGCTGAGATCTGAATTTTCTCCCCAACTCTACAGAAAAAGAGGTAGAACATTGCTGGCCCCAAACTTCAAATACCAGGAGACCAAAATGACACTTCAATAAGTGGAAGAATTCTTGAATATATTTTTTGGTTGCAGAGTTTTCTTCTCTATTCATCCTCTTTATCCCTCTGATGGGTAGCTTTTTAGGTATGTGTGTCTGTGTGTTTGTGTGTGTGTGTGTGTGTGTGTGTGTGAGAGAGAGAGAGAGAGAGAGAGACAAAGACAGAGACAGAGACAGAGACACAGAGAGAGAAAGAGATACAGACAAAAACAAAAATTGAGGGGATGAATGGTGTCTGGAACCTACTCAGACAAACCTGAGCCAAACTAGCTATGGCGGAAGTATTTACACCATGGAAATCAACAATGTCATGAACACAAATCAGGATGGTTGGTTTGTTTTTCAGACAGTTGTTGTATTACCAGCACACCCCTGGAAGAGATGGACTATTAGACAAAAAGAAAGAAGAAAATAGAGCCTATCTGAAGAAAGAGAAAAGGGGGAAGGGAGATCTAAGAAGGAGAAAGGAAAAGGAGTGGATTTAGATTTGGAAGAAGAATTTAAAAAGTTGGGCTGCCCTAAATTCTATCCCAGGAAAGCCTTCCTTTTTTGTATAAGTAAATATTTGTTTGTTTATTCTGAAAGTTTTGGGTTCTTCTTTTCTTTTTTTTTTTTTTTAAACCAGTAATAGGCAAGTGACCATCAAAACAAAAAACACGCCTTCATGAGAAACAGACCCCGCCCTCTGCGGATACAAACTGGGAGCACAAAGGAGGCCTATTCCGGAAGGGTGAACATGAGGCAGATCGTCTCTGCTCTAGCTACGTGGTCCCGGTCTGAGTTTTAGAAGCATTACTTTTTCTACCTGAAAGACAAACAGGTTGCCCGCTCAATCTGCTTTCAGAAACACCAGAGCTCAAGTTCAGGGATGTTCATAAAGCACCATCGAAGCTTCTATTCTTTAAGGATTTGATCTCTATATTTAAAATGCAAAAATCTGACTCATTAACACTTTAAACATTTACTTCTAAGTTTGAATAACCAGCTGATTTTTTTAAAGATAGGGACAAAAGAGGATGGAAACATCAAAATGCCAAACTTGCTTGTTTTATTTTCTTTGCCCTAAATCATTCAGCAACCCCCCCTCCCATTTTTAAACATCAAGGGATAACAAAAGGAAGGGAGACACATGTAAACCTACAGGAAGCTGTTGATTTTAGTATTCAGATTAAATGAGTAAAAAATAAAGAAATTGTAGGTTCTTGTTTTGTTTTGTTCTGTTTTCCTTCAAATAGGCTGAGGAATTTCATCAAGGCCAGGATTAAGGATGGGGAATGGGACGGGCCTCTGAAGGATGTGTATTTTTCCCAAATCTCTCCTCACTTGGGCTCATTGAAGTTCCATTCTGCAGGTAAAGGCCCTCCCAATTAAGAATTATCAGAGGAAAGAAGTCTAAAAATTCTTAAAGCTGGAGCGAGAAGACTTCCAGAGTTTCTGAAGGCCAAAGTTCTCTCTCCCCTTTGGAAAACAAGGAGGCATCTACTCCAGGACCTAGTTCCTAAATCGGGCTGTGTTCCCAGACTAGGGGCACAAAGGAGACCAGAGCACTGTAGCCGGCCATTTGGATTAGAACAAAATAATAAGCACCGATGGCCATGGATGCATATGAAAGGATATCAAATCTCCAAACCAAAGGAAGCTCCTCTTTGGTTCTAAGATTCCTGCCTTACAAAAGGCAGCTACACCAAATCTCATTTTAACCCTGATACTTTGGGCTCTCTGCAGAATGAGAAGTTAGAAACATTTGTGTATTATTACATATACCAAAAATTCTGGGGTAAGAGTCACAGCTTTGGGGTTACAGTGATTTAGAATCACTTGAAGGTCCTATTTCTTTGCTTCGAGGCTGGGCAGGTCAGCATCAAACCAGAACAGCAACAAAAAAAGGATAGATTTTATATCTTCCTCTACTAACCCATATCAATGTATAATGACTTCCATATACTTTTTTACATTTTCTTTCTTTCTTTTTATTGCAAAAGCATAGTACTCATGCTTTCTTTGTTATTGTTTGGAGAGGTACAGGGAATTCGCCATGGACATTGTTTGGTTTTTTTTCAGTAAGTGTATTTGAAGGAGGTGGTAACTCACACAAAGCCTAGTATAATAGTGGGTTAAAATAATACTAAGCAATCCAACCTGAACCTTTGCTCCTGGAAAGCTATTTGGATTGTTTTGATGGTCTCTTTCTCATTCTGGGATTAGCTGCCACCCTGTACATCTCCACTCCTCCACTTCCACCCAGGCCAGTCTCCCAGTGTATCATCTTTTTCCATTTAGATGCATGCACACAAACAGGTTTTACTCTCTCAACCATTTGCAAGGGCCTCCGTGCACCCCCCTTCCCATTTCCAAGCCCTTGTTCACAGCTCTTCTGCCTTCCTATGAACCCTCCTGGAGTACATTCTCTACTTAGAACTAATTAGCCACTGGGGCACCTAGGTGGCTCAGTGGTTGAGCATCTGCTTGATTGTGATCCCAGGCTCCTGGGATTAAGTCCTGCATCAGGATCCCCATGGGGAACCTGCTTCTGCCTCTGCCTATGTCTCTGCCTCTCTCTGTGTATCTTTCATGAATGAATAAATGGAATCTTAAAAAAAGAGAACTAATTGGCCACCTATATTCTGCCTTGAACTACAATTTAATTCTGTCTCTATGTAGGTCTTATTTCCTTATTTCCTTATTTCTGTTATGAGAACCTCAGGAACATTTATTCATCTTTGGTGCCTTGCATAACTCTAGGTACATAGTAGATCTGTAACAAACACTTGATGAAAGAGAGAAGGAAAGAATCAATTCATCACTCAGACAATCAAGTCTTTAAGTGGTGGAAGGTTACTATTTCAAAGGTATAATTATTGTCTCTCACACAGTCTTTTGTGGAGAGAGTATAAAATCTCCACGTGATTAGGGAAGTATTTGTCCCACTTGATTACTTATTTTGAATGAATTCCACATCATTTCTTCAGGTCTTCCGCTCAGATTAGAGCAAATTCAATTGGCACCTTGATTTACACACCTATTAGGCTCTTCCTTAGTGTTGGATATTATGTATACAAAGAAAAGTGGGAAAGTCTTTACCCTCAACAAAGTCAGGTTGTAATGTGGAGGATAGGAAATAAATTATTGCAGTCCTACAAAAAAGCATGTATAACAAGCTGTTGGAAACAGAAAAAGGGACACTCTTCAAGATATGTCTTAGAAAGGGCAAGAGAGAGACTCCAAGAGAAAAAGTTAATCATTTGTTTATATTCTTTCCTTACATATAAATGACATAAACATATAATAAATATATCATTTAATGAAAGAACTAAAATTCTGTAGTCTTTACTGGTGGTTAAATAATTTTTATTTTTCAAATATGTAGCCCACATGTGTAAAAAGTAAGAGCACCCTGATTAGATTAGAAGAAAGGGATTTTCTCCTCCTGCCCCTTCCTCTTTTTAGCCTTGACCTTGGAAAGGGGCCTAGAAGCATACTTTAAAATCCATTAATTAGGGATCCCTGGGTGGGGCAGCGGTTTAGCACCTGCCTTTGGCCCAGGGCGCGATCCTGGAGACCCGGGATCGAATCCCACGTCAGGCTCCCGGTGCATGGAGCCTGCTTCTCCCTCTGCCTGTGTGTCTGCCTCTCTCTCTCTCACTGTGTGCCTATCATAAATAAAATAAAATAAAATAAAAAAATAAAATAAAATAAAATCCATTAATTGAATAAATACTTAAGAGTGGTCATCTAAAAATTCTATTAAATTATGAAGACTGAATATTTGAAATTAGAGCATGTCCATGTAATATATCACTAGAAAAATAAAATCCTCCCCTCGGTTATTATGAGACTAGAATAATGTTTAAAAATTAATAAAATATATGGAGAAAATCCCTTTGATCATTAGGAAATAGAGGGATGAATCTCATAATCCCAAGAAGTAGTATAAAGTAAATAGTGAGATAAAGTAAATAGTGAGTAATAATTACTTTGAATAAGATATTTGCAGATAATAACACTAAAATGGATCGTCAAGGAATAGCTCCATAAGAACAGCCCTCCAAATATTGAGTTTGATGCCAAGAATAACAATCATTTCCCTAAACAGGGGGATGACAGAGTGATAGTCCACAACTCAATGAACCATGGAGCCAACTTGGACACATTTTCTGTTCCTGATTGCTCAGAAATTGAGAAATTAATATTAAACATGGCCACAGTTTTTTACCCCAAGCTGAAATTTTCCTTGTTTGCATGACATGAATTTTAAATGAAGTTGCCTTTTCCTGTGAAATGGAGTCAGTCAGAATACAGGTATGTATAAGTCACATGTTAGTTTCAGTTCTTGTCCTCCCAAATCCCCTCTGGGTCCCTTTCAAAGTTTTAGATGAAGAGTTCAAGTTGGATTGGGTGTGTACATAGTTCATGAGGTTCTAAAGGAATGAGAGTTTTTTGTGTCCTTTCTTCAAACTGGAATTAATTATATTCATTGGAAGGTGGTATGTGTTTGAGATTTTGTCCCATTATCCTGTAATTAATAACTCGGGGGAAAAAGGCATCAAGATGTCAGTCTGAAAGTGAAAATTACTAGGAACAACTGCCTTTTTTATATTCTCCTGTTGTGTGAGGTTAAAAACAATAACAACCTATATGGACTCTTGAAAAAAGAACAGGAGTAACTGAAAAGAAGCTTGTTCTCTGTAGTATAAAGTGCCCAAAGGCTCAGCAACTAAAAGCTGGGCTTTTTCTCTTTTTTTTTTTGTTTTGTTTGTTTTTGTGTTTTTCCCTTTGGGCCATCTGCTAGTGAACCAGTCTAAATTGGTTTAATCAATCAATAGGAATTTGCAATTCTATACTAAGTGCAATGAGAGATAGTAAAGGACTATAAAATAGGAAGAGGTATTCTGTGAAATTGAGGCATGCATGAGGCAGGCGCCAACTGATCCTTTGATCCAGCTCTTAGACATGTCCTAAAGGGCTGAATACCCGACGTGTCACCACTTCCAATACTTCAACATTAGCTACCAGAGAGGAAAGATTATACCCCTGGTTAGTAATTGTAATCTGGATCTTTAGAATTATAGGGCTAAGTGATAAAGATCCACACGTCATCTATAATATGAAAAAAAAAGCCTTTTTTAGGTAACTAAGAAAAAGCTTCTCAAATGTCATATTCTTTTGCCTTATGTAAAATAACAATTTATTGGTATAGGAGAGGAAAAACAAATTTCTACCTTTCTAGGTTCTTTGGACTCTTCAATTAATTAAATTGACAAAAGACGCATTAGCAGGAGAAAAACAAATTTGACTGCAAATATACAGAAGCCTAATAAAAAATATCATAACTGAAGACAAGTTGGTTCAGGTTGAGGCTGAGCCAAGGAATGGAATGGTGGCCTGGGGCTTCACAGGGGAAGAGGACAATCCAATACAGGCCAATTCACAGGACAACAAGATGAGGAGCAGATGTTTGATAGTTAGATGTTTCCCTTGCCAGATAGATGGGTCCCTCAGAGATAAAATTTATCTCTGATAACAGCTCTTATTTTGAGAAAGACCCCTAATTTATATTCTTCTAGGTAGTTAAGGGAGGGCAAAAATGTCTTCTGTGCCTGCAGAAACTCCAGCTAGTCAACGTGCCAATGGCACATTTTTGGGAGACCTATTCCAAATCCCTTTAGGGAGATATGGCCTTGAACTGGATATTAACTTTTCATTTATAAAGATCATCTTACCCCAACAAGTATGTGACTCACTAGAGATAGGACAATACCTTCCACTTTGGATTTCCCACTGTCCTAGGCACAGTGTGGCTTTTTTCATGAAAAGAAAGTTAATGTCTTGGAATGCCTGTGAGAGTTTTACAGAGAAAAACTGAGTGTGAAATAGTCTGGAAATCACAATAACACATCCAACTAAGCCCGTACCTATTGTGTGCTTTTATTATCAACGATTGCTTTAGGCTCTGTGGGCCCCTTTTATCTGAAAAAGAGGTGGTAAAAGCAGTGTTTTTATATCCCACCCAATACATGTTTACTTGAAAAATTCTTTTAAAAATTGGACTGAAATAAAAATACATCTTTTGAGAGTTTAAGACTTTTGGTAATCAGTCCCTTTCAATTTGGACTTTCAGACCAAAAACCTCTGAATAGCTACATCAGTACAATGAGTATTGTAGACATTGATTTTGTTAATTTCCTCCTTTAGAGAAGATCTCGTTAGTTTATCGTTGTTGTCTTTTTATTTTATTATTCTATTATTGGCTAAATCATCAGAGAAAATCTGTGAGTGCATGAGAGAACTGGAGATGTATTCAATTTAATCAAAGTCTAAATAACTTGGAAGTCTAGGAAAACAATATGTACACACACACGCGCGCACACACACACACACACACACACACACACACACGACTTAAGATTTTATGTAGAATTATTCATATATATGCAGGATGCCAGGTGTGGTATCTTTGAGTTTTACAAAGAGGAACCAACCTTTGGAAGTTCTACTCTCTCATTCCAGTGCTTATACTCACTAGTCTTGTGACCTTAGCCAACACATCTCTGGGACCCTCCCTGTATGATAGGACATATAGGAGGCTAAGTGGTTAGCTAACCGTACTGACACCACAATTCAGGGTAAGTGTATATATATCTGGATGAATAATCCTGGTTTCTGAAATCACATTTATGGAGAACACTTATGGAGAACAGATTTTGGCTGAATATACTATTGTTACCTGACTTCACTGCAAAATCCTAGGCTTGCTACTTATTTTCATATCACTTCCTTCAAAACTAAAAAAATAACCTTTTTTTTCCCTTTGACTCTTGGCATGACTGCTGGCGACAACCCATTGCTGAAGTGCTTGAGTAAATAGAGAATAAGAGATTTCTTAAACAAGTGAATTATTTAAATCTGCATATGCAATGAGACTTGTTAGGCAAAATTTCTGCTCACTAAGACCCCCAGGCTCTTAAGAAGATATTTGATATGTAATTTCCTAAACTGCTTACTGTAGTTTTTGCATCTTATTGTTTATTTTGCACGAAATTGTATTGTCAGTAGGAAGGTTCCCAGAGAGAGTTTTGATTGAAATATGCTTGGATGAGCATTAGGCTTTATTTTTTTGTGTGTGCATGTAATAATATTAAATCTCCAAGTTACTGCAAGTTGAATATTTGCCAAGATTTGAATCAAAATGGTTCCTTTTCTTTTTTGTGTGTTTTCATTATGTTTATTTCCTATAAATAATGCACATTTTCTCCTTAGTTAAGCAAAAAAAATGTAAAAGTAAATGAAATGTATTTAATTAGTAGGCACAAGGATTTCTAACATATACCTGCTCTAAATCTGAGATAAGAAAGGGTCCCCTAATTTCCTTTGTCCTTCCAGCTTCGCTCTCATTTGTTTTTAGGTTTATCTTTAGAGTCAGTGGCTCCTGGCCTCAAAGTCAACTCATTTTGAGCCAAAGGAGAGCTGACACAGACCCTGTATATTCAAGTCAGTAGCTTAGCAGATACCAAACACAGGCAAAAGATACAGAATTGTCTCTGTCACTATAGTGAAGCCAAAGGACATATGGCCGTGCTCTTCCTGTTACAGTGAGTAGAAAAGGTTTTTCACATGTGAGACTGGTTTTCAAATACAACTGGCCAAACAGTTGTAAAACCAATTGTACATAGGTGAAGGATCAACTAGAGAACTTCCAACACACACACACACACACACACACACACACTCATAAGCACAAGAACATGCATCTAAAACACAAAAATTCATTCACAGAAAAATGAAATATTCCAAATATCCTGACTTTTTCTGCTCCTCTACTTTTATTTTTCCTCCTTTCCTATCCTTTGATTTCCTTCCTTTCTTTCTCTGTATCTCCACCTCTGTTTCTCTATGCTTTTCTCTCTGCCTCTTCTTTTTCTTAGGAAAATTTTCAGAAGCCAGTTTCTTAAGACTCCAACTAGTCTGGTGCCTTTTTCTACCCAGTTTCTTGATAAGAGCTGAATTTTGGATGATATCCTGTGTATCCTACAAAAAGCTAATATGATAAAATACACTCCCTGGTGAGATTATGCTCCAGATGGTCTTAAACTGGCCTGAAAACTTGGAGCTCATTTTTGCAAGTTTGTAGAGAAAGTGCAAGGAAGCAGGAGGAGAAAAGGATCTGCTATCTTGCAAAGAGTTTAATTTCAAGTCAAGCTCAATTTTAGTATTTTCAGCTTCTCTGTTCTGTGGTAATCTCTCTATATGCCTCCCTTTGATTTGATAATCCATAGCTCATAATAAAAAGAATAGGCACTTAACTAGTCTATGATGTGCCAGGTATCTTAGTCTTGACCCAACCCACCCCTACAATAGAATATACATTCTTTGGGAAAAGGAAAGATACTGTGACCTCTTGAGTCATGACTAGGCCACATTTAGGAGCCTACTAAAGACTCATAAATATTTTCTGAGTGATTGTTAGTTCACTAATGTCCTAATTACACAGGTTTTTATATTATGAGTAATATAGGAACAAATATACTAAGCCAATGATCCTTCATCCTCTGCTTTAGAGTCCTAGGTAGACAATTAATTTCTAAAGAAAAAGGAAGCTCCCATTGCTCTGCTCTGTTTCCATAGTTTACAATACAATGGCTCCTTTGCTCCTCCACCAGGAGAGATAAAAAGTAATAACCATCTTCATTTTAGCATGGACCTCAAGCCCCTCACAGTTGCATTTCCTCTCTGGGAGTAGGTCAGTTTTCTAGATGACTTTCAGCAAGAAAAGATACTTAAACAAAAACCTACTTCTACTCTGGAGGGACTGGAGAGTTTTAAAAATCATTTGAAGCAAATTATACACTTAGTTTGTTGCTAGAATTAAAATACTAAGAAATGGAGTGAATTGTGTTGAAATTTGAATATTGTGCTGATTAGCTTTAGGTTTGGGTTATTTTTTTTTAAAGATTTTATTTATTTATTCATGAAAGATAGAGAGAGAGAAGCAGAGACAGAGGCAGAGGGGGAAGCAGGATCCATGCCGAAAGCCTGATGCGGGACTCAATCCCAGGACTCCGGGATCATGACCTAAGCCAAAGGCAGACGCTCAACCGCTAAACATCCAGGTGTCCCTGGGTTTTTCTTGATTAGGCTCTTCTCCATTACCCTGGTAATTGAACACCAGCTCCAGTAATAAAGGTGCAAGGTTGTTGTCATCCAACAACAAGCCAGGAGGAAATGAAGCACTTGGCAATAATGATGTACCTTAGAAAGTCCGAGTTTTCCATTTTGGGGGTCAGCCTGATTTTTCCTGGGATTGGGAATCTATGGTAATTTTTTATTATGTGTTTTTCTTTCACTGTGAGTTTTAAGACTGCTCGAGTGAGCTGTTCCAATATTCTCATCTCCTGATCCCTCATTACTTTGAGCCAAAGATTTATTGTTCTTTACTTTGGAGGGTGTTGCTTGTATGCAATTATGCTGGCTTAATTGTAGTTCATTCTTCCCTATATATTGTTGTGTGACCTCGTGCTCACTTTATTGTGGGCTGTCGCTGTCAGGCCTAATCCCTGGAAAGATGTAAGTACATCAGAATTCATGACAAAAAGAAAGAAAAACACAAGTTGGGGTGGAGAAAAGCTCACAAATGGGGAGGCAGCTTAACTTGCTGCTACTGCCTTTAGAGACAGAAGAACAAAAGCCCGAGATAAAATGGTCCCCAGTGCAGCCCTAATCCAGGTCTGTGACCTAGTAGTCACCAGTGGAAAGTTCTATCATGGAAGAGACTCAAGTTAAGTTTGGACTAAGCTAGAAAAAAAAATGGTAATGCATGTGTCTTCCTGCAGTCTCTCATCCTTTTCTGTTCATTGGTTTCTGGACTTTCCCTCCTACCATCCACGTTTGCCCTTTGTCTCATTACAGTCCACTCTCTGCCACTGGCCAGCTCCTGGCGTTGGAGGCTTTTATTCTAGCCCTTTCCCTATAACGCCAAAATCTGATTTCAGGAAAGCATCAGAAACTCATTGACTCTTAGGTGAGAGTCTTTCTGAAGAAAGTGACAGTGGTGGGTCCTGATGTAGGAAAAGAATGAATGTCTTGGGGTACAATTTAGCAACAGAAGAAAAGATATTTCTGGGCAGAGAGACCTGACAAGTACCTTCCTGTCCTGAGCCTGAGCTGTCATAGAGCAACACCTGGACTCTTCCACCCTACTGCCCCATCACAGACAAGAATAGACACACACCTCTGGAACTGTAATCGAGATAAGGGGAAATTAAGGAAATAGGGCATTGTGATCTGATTTCAGAGGCCACTGAAGGCCTTGATATCTCCATCCTTTAAACTTATGGGGGTTTTTTTTCTTAAGATTTTATTTATTTATTCATGAGAGATACAGAGAGAGAGAGACAGAGACATAGGCAGAGGGAGAAGCAGGCTCCCTGCGGGGAGCTCAAAACAGGACTTGATCCCAGGACCCCAGGATCAAGACCTGAGCCAAAGGTAGATACTCAACCACTGAGCCACCCAGGTGCCCCCAAATTTATGTCGCTTAACTAATATCTGAAATCGCAGTGTGCCATTTATAGTTTCTATTGACAGGTAACAAGAAAGCCTAGCCTAGTGTTTGGCATGTAGAAAGTATTCAACAAATGACTGAATCACACATAAATGAGTGGATTTCCTTATCCCAAGGCTTCTATTCAAAAGAAATTGCTTGGTGTTCTTAGACTGCTGGCACCTAAAGGGGGTTTTGCTCACATGTCAGTGTGATGAAGGCTCTGGGAGCCAGTTTTGATATGCAATGGTTCCTTGAGGGGTATCCAAGGTAGGAGGAGTGGGAAAAGACAGGGACTCAAAAGGCACACTTTCAGATCTCATAATTTGCTTGCAGGCTTACCTCTCCTGTGGTCCCCAGCCCTCACAATCCTGCTCTGGTTTCTGTCTCCTCTGACTTGAACCTGAAACTGTGCCAGTTAGCCCTCCAGCACCTGTGTATGGTTGCTGAGTATATGATCACCAAAACACTGATTAATGTTAAATAGAAATGATATATGTGAAATTTCATAGCATAGCATCTCAAGAGGCACTCAATACTCACTTGATTCATTTGAATCAAGTCACTGT
This sequence comes from Canis aureus, assembly GCF_053574225.1. Lineage (NCBI taxonomy): Eukaryota > Metazoa > Chordata > Mammalia > Carnivora > Canidae > Canis > Canis aureus. The sequence continues at coordinate 30,179,170 of NC_135616.1, forward strand.
CTCTTGGGATTGTTGCAAATCCAGTTGTCCCCTAGCTTGTATTTTCTTAAATAGTTCTAGTTCCAATTTAATCTGTGAGCTACTTAGGGGGAAATTCCCAGAATTGAGCCTAAGACCCAATAGGGGTAAGGCAGGAGGGAATAGAAGGTGGAGGCATAATACACCACCTTCTGGTCAATGATGACCAGCCAGTTTAACCACCCAGAAGGCTGCCGGACCTCACCAATGGTCAAATGAAAAGCAAATAATAGATGCCATGCTAAGCTCATTCACAGGATATGGGGCTGTGGGAACTCCTGCCTCAACTTCAGTGCAGAGATGACTGGTCATTCTCAAACACTAAAGAAAAGGTCTTTTATGCACTTTCTCAGCTCATTCCTTTGTCTCCTTCCCACCCAGTACATCATCATATGAGCTCAAGTCCCACTCAGGCTCATCACTCTACACATCACACAAGTAATTCTACTCTTCCCTTTTCTTTTGCTCTAAGTTTTCTGACTCCAATATCTCTATACCACAACAACTTTATTATCCTCTCAGGTGGATCATGTTCCCTTTCTCCTTTGTAGTTTACCAGTAACAGCTCAGGTATTCCCCCTCAGATGTCATTTCAGGATGTAACACCTCCCCTTCCATTTTATTGTTTTCTCCTTCATCTGTTAAAACTCTTTCCCACTTAGCATGGTTTATTTTCTCACGCTCCTCATTTTCTTCCTCATTAACTTTTTTATTCTCATCTTCATTCTTGCCATCATGATTCAAAAAGTGGGATAATCATTGTTTGAGATTTTAAAGTGTTTAAAGTTAGTGACATACCTGTTTTAAGGCAAGGACATCATATGGTTTGAAGTGGAATAATTAGGAAGAATCAAGAACCACTGCCAATAACATATAAACCCTTGAAAAGACTCCTAAGTCTCCATCAAAATATCTGTAAAATCATTACCTATTTTTTTATTCTCTAATTAAAAAGCCATGCCTCAGTATTAGCTTAAAATACAGATAACAAACATTTATTATTAAAAATTGTTTGAATTTTAGCATTTTTTGTTCCATTAAATTACTACTATTGTAAAAGTGTTGGACTTTATATTATATAATTTTATTTTACATTGTTTCATTTTGAACATAAAACTTAATGGGTTAGCTAGGCATTGGAATACTTTCCAAGCAATCTCAATCACTATAATAAATACTGTCCCAATAGAGAAATATAAAAGATTTTCAAACAACTGATTTATAAAGAAAATTTCAGGAAATAATCTCTTAATAGGTGTTTTCTGTGGAGCAGATAGAGCTAATTTTCTTGATATCCCCTTTGCCCTGATTTGATTGCTCAAAGATTCTTTTTTTCTTAAAAATTAGATTATATTTTATGGTATAGATATATTAATGATTTTGGACAAGTTAAGTATTAAAAAATACAATAAAAGCAAATAAATTATTGAATAAGAAATGTCTTTGACTTTTTAGTTGCCAAAGATAAACTTATAGTTGGAATTTCTCATGCATCTAGAAACAGGGAAGACAAATTCATCATGAGCAATGGATACTCAAAGGTACTGAAGAAAAGTGAAAATAGATTTTAGAATTTAATGGCCAAGGTAGGTCAGAATAAATAATATGGTACCTGTGTCTCAAAATGAAGTCCTCAGAATAGCTGCAAAAATAGCATTCACCAAGCAGTTCCCTATCATCTTGAGTTTAGATGTTCCCACAAAACTTGTGGGAAAAGTAAAAACACTTTCAGGTGGAAATTTTAAGGGCTAGTAAACACAGTTCAACACATTCTCTTTCCTCAGGTGAGGTGAATGGTAACATCTCTGCCTTGGTCCCGGAGAATAATCTCCAACTGACCTATGTTGTGTATTTTGTCAAACAGAAAATCAGCTTTGATTGGAGGTTTGCTTATTATTGCTGTGAAAACTAGCATATCTTGACTAATAAAAATGCTCATTTAAAATATAAAGGGGGGATGAATGAATGAATAAATAAATAAATAAATAAATAAATAAATAAATCAAACAAACACAGATTTCAGGGGCCCATACCAAACCTCTTGAATCAGAATCCTGAGTTGGCAAAGCCTAGAATTCTCAATTTTTAGACAGAATATTAGCCTTCCTAAATTTTTTAAACTATTGGCATGTGGAGCTGTTAGTTTTTTGTTTTTGTTTTTGTTTTTGTTTTTGTTTTTAATCCATATGAGGGACGTCTGGCTGGGTGGCTCAGCAGTTGAGCATCTGCCTTTGGCTCAGGGTGTGATCCCAGGATCTGGGATTGAGTACTACATCCGGCTTCTTGCAGTGAGCCTGCTTCTCCCTCTGCCTGTGTCTCTGCCTCCCTTTCTCTGTGTCTCTCATGAATAAATAAATAAAAATCTTAAAAAAATCCATATGAAATGTATGCCAGGTTCAAATGGTGAAAGGTCTTACATGCTAGACTCAGGACTTTGGCTTTCATTTTGAGGACAGTAGAAAGACTTTATATAATTGAGTGTTCATGAGGTATTGCAGTAGAGAGTTCAAGTGCAAAAACTAAACAAAACAAAAATAAAAAATAAATAAAACAGAACAAAAACCATAATTTGAGACGATAGCCAGGAATCAGGGTAGAATGTCACTAGGGGAAATGTTTTAACTTGTTCCTTGATTATGAGGCTTTGAACACAGAAGAATAGCCTCTTATATAAACATACATGTTAGAGATATATCATGTGCAGAGGCTACTGTATCTGGGAATTAGACTGAAAAGTTAAGGTATAAATTGAAAAACAAAATCTCATATAGTGAAATCTATTGGAAATAGCTTAAATAACCAATCACTGGAAGCTGAGAACTTGGATACTGAGAAGTATTGGATGACCTTTTATTTTTGACTTTGGTTTTAGGCTGAGGACTATATTTCCTTAGGATAGTAGAGGCCAAGTTGCTGGGATAATAAAGGGATAGTAGATGAGAGGTGGGGGGGGGGGAGAGAAATGTATCTTAGTTTATATGTTTCTATACCTTGGGTTTTCCAAATATGAAGAAGGAAATTAAAGTAAATTAATTGTAAACTTAGTCATTCTACCATATCAACAATGCACACTAAGCATAATTATGTATAACTGATAAAAAAAAAAAAACTCTTCCTTCTTTCTAAACTCTCTTTTCTGAAATTCTGTTCAGTTTGGATGATGCTGATGCACTCTCTATCACATCCCTACCTCTATCATGTTAATATTTGACTCAGGCTTGGCCAATGAGGGTGTTCCATTTTCTTTCCACAATGATGGGTTCAGAATAGGCATAGAACCTGCATGGGATCACATTGAGTCCTGCTCCTGACTTTGCTAAAGCTGTCAAGAGAGAGGAATCTTCTTCACTTCAATGTTGATGATGGGTTTTCCTTTTTTCCTAATGTGGTTACTTTTTTTTTTTTTTGTATATTTTTTTTGGAGTTTGAATTGCCAACATATAGTATAACACCTAGTGCTCATCCCATCAAGTGCCCCCCTCAGTGCCCGTCACCCAGTCACTCCATCCCCCTGCCCACCTCCCCCTTCCACTACCCCTTGTTCGTTTTCCAGAGTTAGGAGTCTCTCATGTTTGGTCACCCTCACTGATATTTCCCACTCATTTTCACTCCTTTCTCCTATGATCCCTTTCACTATTTTTTAAATAGTTTAAATAAATAAATTCCCCATATGAATATTCCCCATATGAATGGTTTCTTACTTTGCTGAATTTATATATATTCTATTCCCCTGGAATGAAGAGAGTATAACATAAAGGAAATTCATCTCAGGAAGAAAGGGAGATTAAAAAAAACTTAGCTTCTAGAAAGAGGACAGGAAACATGACTAAGTGGTTCAATAGGTTGAGCATCAGCTCCTGCACTCTCTCTCTCTCTCTAAAATAAATAAAATCTAAAATAAAAAAAGGAAGAGGACAGGAAATAACAAGTACATTGTTATTGCTTCCTACCCCTCAAATAAGATTCAAATGAGGGAGGAAATCCTTTTAAAAATATCATGAAATTTGAGGGGAAAATCCAAAGCAGGAAACGCTTGCATCTTGTCTCCCATTTACTATTGGTGGGAGAGACTGATTCACAAACTGCTTGAAACCAGCATTGGATCGCCAAACAGTAGTGCAGTGGAAGAACATGTCTGGGAAAAGGGAGCTGGCTCAGCACTGCACAGGTTTATACCCCTAGCCTGTGCATAACATGGAATAAATTTGGGTGAGTGAGACAGTAGGGAGCTGGGAATGGAGAATCAACAGCCTTGGTCAAGCAGACAAGGGACATTGGCCAAGGCCAATGAAAATAGCATGCAAACCAGCCACTTCTACCTATCTCCTTAAAGATTCATGAGTTTTCCCTATAACCAGGCACCATTTAGGGTAAGAGAAAATAGTTGGGCCAATTTCTGAGTTGAGAGAAATGTTTGAACCTCAAATTTGATTGAATATTTTCTGAAACATCTTGAAATACTCTAAAATAGAATGGTGTCCAGTGCCAGAGACATTTTTAATCTTATTTTTTTTTTACTTGAGGATAGTTGATACACAATGTCACATTTGTTTCAGGTGTACAATGTAATGATCCAATATCTCCATACATTATACTATGCTCACCACAAGTGTACTACTTACCATATGTTTCCATACAACCCCATGATAATATTGTTGACTAGAGACTGTATTATTTTTATTAAGTGTGTGTGGAGTGGGAAGAAGTGCCATGTTCAGCATTAACAGAAACTCCAGAACAAAACTAGAGTAGTTACACATGCAACATACTTTTAATTCTTTGCATCTCTGAGAGGCTGTTGTGTCTATCCCCCACAGCTATAACCTAGGCTGGTAGTGACTTTCTTTGCTATCACGTAGGAATATTGCCTGAGAATGAAGACCACAGAGGAGAAAAATGATCAAGGAATGGAGAAAACAGACTGAATCCCAGTGACATCTTTGCCACACTGGGGACACATCTGACATTGGACTGCTCATGTTCATGAAATAATACATTCATATTTTACACCAAGCTGGTTTGAAATGTATTGCAACTTATTTTAAAGGCAGTGTAACTCTTCACTAGCTGGGTAACCTCAGCAAATTACCCTTCTTTTTGAGAATCAGTTTTCTCATCTGTGGAAACATCCACAGTATTTTTAACATGATAATTTAAAACTAGATAATTGATGCAAGTAATTTAGCATATTACCACTTAATTTATAGTAATTTCATGATTATTAATGATATTCTGTTATTTACCAAGACATGGTTTGATTTTTTTTTTTAAGATTTTATTTATTCACTCATGAGAGACACAGAGAGAGGCAGAGACACAGGCAGAGGGAGAAGCAGGCCTCCTGCAGGAAGCCCGATGTGGGACTCCATCCCGGGACTCCGGGATCATGCCATGAGCCAAAGGCAGAAGCCCAGCCCAACCGCTGAGCCAGCCAGGGGTCCCCTAAGACAAGTTTTGTAAAAGATATAACATTCCTTGCATTCTTCTGCCAAATACACATAACCTCTAGGAATATCCATTGTTTGCTTTCTACTTGAAGTAACTAGTTGGTTGATAAAGATCTGGCTAAAATGCTATTTTTTTTTCTTTTAGGTCAACCAAACTTTCTGGTTACCATTCCCTGGATGTTCCTCTTGGCTAAAAAGACATTCCTGTTTTCTTGAGAATTCAATGTTTTTCCATATCACTGAAATCTGAAGTGCATTAAAAAAAAAAAAAAAAAAAAACAGTTTGAAATCTTTTTTTTTTTTTTTTTTTGGCTTCTCACTGCAATAAAACATAATTTGGCTGAAGTAATGAGATTCAATTGCTCATAAGTAAACTACAGCTTAAACAATGACAGTTGGGCAGTATTTGTTGTCAAGTCTCCTGTTTCAGAGGCAAGCTTTGTTATTGACTCATTTTTGATATATTTTCCACAGATTAAGAATTTGGGGGAGGGGGCCAAGAAAAAACTGCCAAAGTGCTAAACAGACTTCTAATGAAGTGCAAACCCTTGTACATTAAATTCTGATTTCCCTTTCAAGTACTTCTCAACCTTAATTTACTGACACTAACTATCAAATATTTTTTGTATCATTTATTTTCCAGTTATCCAGGTCCTAGGCTCAAATATTTTGATCGGCATAAATTCCAATTAAGTCTGATTATGTTTCTTTGGAAAAGTTAATTAAATTATTCCTTTTAGTGTTCTGGAAGGCAAATGCCAAGCCATGTGGATTGCAAATGACCTTTAGAACATTTAGAGATTTGCATGCATGCAACACACTGGTTTACTGACATTCCCCATCCCTGCTCTCTTCAAGACATAGAAAGAACAAGTAGATTTCACTCAAGTGACACTTCTAAGTGAGAAGAAATCATTTTCATCACCTCCAGTCTCCTTTTATAAACCCATTTCTCTCTTTTTAAACATCCTGATCATCTTGTCACTTGATAGCCATTCTTTTCTGGAGTGATTATAAAACTCAGAATTGAGAATCCTTTCTGTAACATCTTTCTAGGAAAAAAACAAAACCTGTAAGTTTGACTAGGTAAATAGGGAGTAAGAACCTAAAAACTACTTATGGTAGATGAACATGTATATGGATCTTTGGAGTCCTTTCTTGCCTCGCTGAAAGGGAGAATAGACCTGGCTTCGTTTCTTATTGATGTTTATGGGCATCCTCAGAGGTAGTGGTTAGCGGTGGGTGAGATTTTATGTTAGAAAAATGTTAGAAATGGCCTCATAGGCAAAATAGCTGGACATGTTTACAAAGAGGTGGAGAGAGTGAGGACATCCCTTTGGTACTCTACCCACTTTCACTCTCACTGTGACTTCTGATGTTGGCCCTTGCAGACCTCTACCACCGCAAAGACTGTCTTTTCCTCTAGTCTCTCAGAATTCAACTTTCTTTCTGAGTGAAAGCTAACTAGTGTTGAAAATTGATTTTCTCTGATAAAACAAAATATACTTTTTTTATTTAGATAGTGATAGATGCTAATAATCTGTCTACTCTTCAAAGTAGAACAGATTTTATCTTTCAACTTAACTTTCTTTGACTATTTAGTGTAAAGTGATCACCCTCCCTCTGTGGACCTCTATAAGGCTTATTATGTTCCATCTTTCTTACATGCTGCTTCATATTGTTACTTAATATTTTTATGAATGAAATAGGCTATGTCACTATTTTTTAAAATCAAATCAGAACTTACACCTTCAAATGATTATTGTCCCTTGAGCAATTATACAATTATTTTAATGATGCTGCTATAGCTCAGAGGCTGTTTGAACTCTTTCTTTTGGAATTTTCTTCAAAGCCTTTAGCACTTTTTTTTTTTTTTTTTTAAGACCTCGATAGTGGTAAATCTTCATCTCTTACAGATGGATTCAATTTTTGGAAATAGCTAAAAGTCATTCAGAGCCAAGTTTAGTAAATAAGTTGCGTGATCAAATTGGGTAATGTAGTTTTTGGTTAAAAACAAGATCTGATTATAACCTAATGAGATGTATGTACTTGTGTGTTCATACACTGACACTCAGAGGAATTCCTAAACAGATGTCTGAACGGCCCAGGCCAGTTTTCTTTAAATAGTTGGTCAGCCTTTGATGGTGACTAGACTCACATTGGACACTCAGAAACTGTGACCTAAACACCTCTTCTATAGATGAAATAACTGAGGCTGAAGGAGGTGGACTCAACTTGTTCAAATTCATAGGATAAAGAAAAACAATGTCTGATAACTGCAATAATCCAATAATGGAATAAGGTATCTTTGGAGGTGATGAATGATCACTTCTGAGTGTATTGATCAAATTGGAAGGATGGATTAATTATGTTGTAATAAGTCAGGCATGTTTTATATCTATCTATCTATCATCTATCTATCATCTATCTATCTATCTATCTATCTATCTATCTATCTATCATCTATCTATCTATCTAATGGGAATGTTAAGACTTTGGTTGGGATGGAATTTGAGGAACTCCCAAACCATTCTCTACATACAAATAAATCATGGATCTGGCATCCAGCTCCAAGAGTCATCTTGAGTGGAGAAAAATCTCATTCAAACTCATCAAACCTCAACTTTAGAAGGAACCATGGAGTTTATTAGGCTCAACTACTCACCTAGGGGATCAATCTGATGCAGTATTAATCACATTCATACTTTGTCTATTTTAAACATTCTAGTGTTGAACAACATAGTATACTGAGACATATACTATAGCTCCATTTATTAAAATTTTCTTTCTTCCATTAAGCTCAAGTTGTGGTATTGCCCAGGCATTGTTTCTACTTCTGACCACTCTTTGACCACCAGGTACGTTCAGAATAAATCTAATCACTCTTCTATATATTTGAAAAAAATCACTGAAAACTCCCTAAGTCTTCTTAAAGTTGAATTCTCTATTATCCTCAAATATCCTTCGTATTAAGTAAAAACCTTTATCCCATATGAGTGGCTTTTATAACTTGAAATTCTTTTAGGAATTTGATACATTAAAATTGTTATGGCCTTCCTCAGGGTAAAAAACAGTTTCTCCATTTGTCTCTGGAAATATGCAGACTCTGAAACTGGATTGCATTTTCCTTAAATGGGGATTGTATCCTCTATCAATGCAGGGCATTCCAAAATGACCCAAAGAATCAGAATCTTTTCAAGAATTTTGCCTTGTATTTCAGGGCTTTGTGTTCAATAATATTGAAGGCCAACCAAATTCTGACTCTGGCCTCTATTTCATAATATTTTCTTTGGATTCATAGTGTTTCCTTTCCCAAACACTATATTATTTTTGAAAGGTTTCATACTTCTAAAAATCTTTCACTTGCGATTTCATTTGATTCCATTCCCTAAGAAAGTCAAGTGATATTACCTTTTTTTCTTTATGGATAAACTATCTAAGAGTTGAGAAAGTGGAAGCCAGCTATCAGAGGCTGAATAAATTGTGTATTATTATTCATGTGGTTAGTAGACACTACTTAAAAAATGAAGGCAAAAATATAGCAGGTTTAAATTGAAGAGTTTTTAAAAATGTATTTTAAAATTCTTGTTCTTAGGACTTTGTTTTGCTACTGCATTGGGAATCTGAGAATGGGATAATATTATGCAAAACCTCATTTGAAAAAGCTACTTAAAACAATTTAGCTGTATGTGCTATATAGCAGAATAATTTTTGTTGTTGTTGATTGCTCTCAAGTTTTAAAGTTATCTTTATATTAAATCAACCTATAGGGATTACTTAGCCTTTCTGGACTTCTATTATCTCCCCTCTAGAAGAAGGGTTTGAGAATTAGCTCTGTTTCACTCTTTATTTTTGTAGATTGATTCTATGTGATCTGCAGTTGACTGGCTGGAGATAATTTTTTCAAAGGCAAAACTTTTCATTTTCCCACAAAAGTTATTTCTAAATCTATTGACAGATTTAGAGAATAGATCTTTACACAACATGGCCTGTAAACATCTCACTAGATTCCAAACTTCAAATTTCTATGCTTTCACTGAATGTTGTATGTTTGCTATGTTCCAGACACTATTCCAGACCCTGAACATATATCAATGAAGGAGACACACAAAAGATGCCTACTGTCCTTATGGAGGTAACATTTCTATGGGTGAGACTGTGGGATGCATTGCATAAATCAGTAATATTTGGTATGACGTAAACAAAAGAGCATCCTGTGCACCTTTTTATTGGGGAGCAAAAATATTTCTCTGGAGAATGGCATTTAATCTGAGATAGAAATGATATGAAAGAGTCAGCAAGGTAAAGGTCTGAGAGAAATACAGATAAATAAGAAACATTTTTAAAATGCGAAAGGATAAAGGGAGAAGTTGTTTAACTTATTTTATTTATTGTCTTATTGCTATTCATCTACATATTAGCTCCCTTTGTATTCATTTCTAAGAACACATTGACTCAGAAGAGAAGGAAGGTAGCAGCCGTGTCTGGTCATGCATGCTAAAATTTCATATTCAGCTATTGAAAAATGCTTTATTTCCGATGATGCTGGTATGGTCTCTCTCAAGAGAAATAGGTCCACAAAATTTTTGGCTAAATTTTCTTTCATTTTCTTTCTCTATTCTTGTACAGACCTTAATTCCATGAATATCCCCGGCACAAAACCTCAAAGTATATGTTGCCTATGCCATCTCTTGAGAATTCCATTATTGATGATTTCACCAAATTCTTCAATTGTATCCTGTTATTTGGGCCTGTAATGGTTAATTGTATGTCAATTTGGGTGACAGTGCCCAGATGTCTGGTAAAATATTATTCTGGATATTTCTCTGAGGGTATTTTTACATTAGATTTATATTTAAACCCATGGAATTTGAGTAAAGCAAATTGCTCTTCATAATGTGGGTGGGTCTCATCTAATCAGTTCAAAGGCCTGATCAATCCTGAGCAAAAGGAAATTCTGTAGCAGACTACTTTTGGACTTCAGCTGAACAAATGACTCTTCCTGGTTCTGCAGAGGTCTGACTTTGGACTCAAACCGCAACTTTTCTTGAGTGATCAGCCAGACAGCCTCCTTCATCAGATTTTAGACTCTGAAGGCCTCCACAATTACATAAGCCAATTCCTTAAAATGAGCCAAATCTATTGATTCTGTTTGTCTAGAAAATCCTGACTGATAGAGTGCCATCCAAACTGTAATGCCAAACACAAGCCTCTTCTCAAAAACAGAGCCTCTTATCCTCATTTGTTCTTTCTACTGACTCAAGGTAATCCACACTTGAACAGATTATAATAAAAGTGAACTCTTGATATGAATCTTAACATGTTACCATTCTCAATAGTATTTTTATGATAAAGTTCTTGGTAGAGAGGGCTAAGCTCTGTAGAAAAGTCATACAGAAATGACAGGACTAATGAGATCCATGCTCCAAGTTCTGTTTTTAATTAATTAATTTGTTTGTTTGTTTTAAATATACTTCATATTTTTAGAGAGGATATGGAGATTTCCCATAAACTTCCTGCCCCCACACAGGCATAGTCTCTCCCATTATCAACATCCCCCACCAGAGTGAGACATTTGGTACAAATTGATACATTGGCATGTCACCCAAAGACCACAGTTTACATTAAGATTTATGTTGGTGTTGTGCATTATATGGGTTTAGATAAATGTATAATGACATAGATCCACCATTATAGTCTCACGCAGGTAGTTTCACTGCCCTAAAAACCCTCTGTGCCCTATTTATTCATTTCTCCCTCCCTGCCAACCTGTCAAATATTGATCTCTTTACCGTTTCCATAATTTTCCCTTTTCCAGAATGCCATATAGTTGGAGTCACACAATATGTAGCCCTTTCAGATTGGCTTCTTTCACTTAGCACTATGCACTTGAAGTTTCTCTACACTTTTTCATGGCTGATAACTCATTTCCTTTCAGCACCTAATAATATTCCATTGTCTGAATGTATCACAGCTTATTTTTATTTATCCATTTGCCTTACTGATGGACATCTTGGTGGTCTCCAAGTTGGGCTGTTAGGACGAAAGGTGCTATAAACATCTGTGTGCAGGTTTAATGTGAACATCAATTTTCAACTTTTGGAGGTAAATACTAAAGAACATGATTGCTAGATCATATGGTTAAGAGTATGCTTAGTTCTGTAAGAAGCTATCAAACTGGGGGTGCCTGGGTGCTTAATCAGCTAAGAGTCTACATTCAGCTCAGGTCATGACCTCAGGGTCCTGGGATTTAGCTCTGCATCAGGCTCCCTGCTCAGCAGGGAGTCTGCTTCTCTCTCTCTCTCTCTGTCTCTGTCTGCCCCTCCCACATGCTCATGCTCTCTCTCCCTCTCTCTCAAGTAAATAAATAAAATCTCAAAAAAAAAAAAAAAAAAAAAAGCAGCTGCCAAAGTGGCTGTACCATTTTGCACTTCCAACAGCAAAAAATAATTGCATCACATCCTTGCCAGTATTTAGTGTTGTCAATGTTCTGGATTTTGACTATTCTAATAGATGTGCAGTGGTATCTCATTGTTTTTTTCATTTGCACTTTCCTGGTGACAAATGATGCAGACTATCTTTTATATGCTTATTTGGCAATTGCATATCTTCTTTGATAAAGTGCCTGTCAATGTCTTTGGCCTATTTTTTAATAGAGTTGTTTGTTTTCTTATTACTGAGTTTTTAGAATTTTTGTATATGTTACCCAATACTTATACATAAGTATATATTGGGTAACATATATTGCATTGGATAATATCTGCTAATTAGATATGTCTTTTGCAAATATTTAAAACCAGTTGGTGTCTTGACTTTTTGATGTTGCATAGTGTCAGACCTTCAATTTTGTTCTTGTCTTTCAATATCGTATCAGCCAAGATCTATTTTTAAACCATGCCTTATAGGCCAATGCTTATCAAACTGAGGCCAGCCTGACTATAGCATCTTTATGCATAAAACAGAGAGGATACTAATGAAAATACAGTGACCTTAAAATTTTAGGGCAATGCTTTATGTTTTTAAGTGAGATTTGATATTATATAAATCTAGGTGTATACTTAATGCCTGAGAATACTGGTCTATGTTTCTTTTCTAGATGACTATATGGCTTAAGAGTGGAGGTTAGGAGGGTTTCTCTGTGGAAAGGAGAGGGAGGGTGAGACCTCCTGATATCTCAAGAAACAAAGATTCATGGAAGATAAGTGACTTGTTCAAGATAACTTAGCTAATGTGATGCCAGAACCGATGCTCAAGTGTTCTGTGGCCTGTCCTCATTCTTTACTCTGCCATGGGAATGGGAAACACTGGACATCCACAGAATAAGTAATCAGTTTAAAGTATATTTAACCAGAAGGTACATTTTTTTTTTTTAAGACTCCTACTGAAAGGGAAGAGCAGAATGCAATCCATGCTGTTCCCAAACTAGCCAGACATGTACAAGACTTTCCTGGCAGGCATTAAGAACCTTGTGACTTGGGTGGTAACAGAGACCAAGGGTTCTTGATGTGCAGTTCCCCAGGACTGACCTCACCTCCTTATAAGCACCTCTCCAATCAATCCTCAGTGATCCCCCGGCACTCTCCATTTCCTCCACACACAGGTTTTCAAAATGGCTGAGTGGAGACAAGGCTCTAAGTGGAAACATTGCTTATGTGAATCTTATTTGTTTCCTTAAGGATAAGTGCTAGATGTGAGATTGCATAATGATTCAGAATCTAGCAAATGGGCTTAACTGAGCAGAGAATGTATTTTTATCCCAAGAGAGGTAAAAATAAAGATAAAAATGCAAGCTGAACTCTGGGGAAAACTCTCTCCAGCTACATACCAATCTGTGATACTGAGTCACAAAAATGTAGACCAAAAAATGATTTTCCAGCCTGGCCCAATTATTTCATGGTAATGGTTGTTACCAGATGTGAAATTCATATAATGTGCTAGTTACTGTGGTAATTTTTACATAATTATCTCATGTAGTCCTCACAAAAACCCTAAGAAATTAGAATTATCATTTTATTTGTCTTACTACCACTTCCCAGCTTCCTGCTAATTATTACTTTCTTTTGGCGGCTGATATAGATTTCTTCTTTGAACATCTAGTGCCCCCATAATGCCTGACATATGATAGGCTCTCCAAAAATATTTAACAAATAGATCAATGGATTGCTTATCTTTGAATTAGGAGATAACAATATATTCAGTGAATTATTAGAGAAAATGTTCAAATATTTGGTTTGGTGGACAAAAATGTCAGAATCTCTTCCTGGTTCAGAATTAGCCAACTGTCTCAAAATGTATGAGGCCACCTCATACATTCTATCTTTCTAGAATATTAACTTCTCATGGTTGAGACATTTAAAGATACAATTTAGGCTCTAGGAAATGTCCATTTCTAATGGACCCTGCTATGGATAGAAGGTAGGTGGTTTATACTGTTTAAAAGAATTGACTAAATGCCTTTGCTATGCTCTGGCTGTGTTAAGTACCATAAGAAGTGTCAGAGGAGAGATGGCATTGGACTGGCATTTAAAGAGTTTACAAATAATTTGGAAGATCAGGTTTACACAATTGAAACAATGATATACATTCTAATGTAAGAAAGTTCAAAATATGTCAAATATATTTTTTAATTAAGGGATGTTTCCAAAACATATCAAGACTATGAATCCAAATTTTACCCTTAATTCAAGACCTTGAGGCTCATCTAGTTCATCAAGATGTTTTGAACTAATTGTATTTAATATAAGGTATTTGCACTGTGATGTTCATCTTCAATAGTTCACCTCCAGATGAATGAACAACAACAAAAAAACCCATATGATTAAGTTTCAAAATTTAGTAAGATGACTTAGAGTGTTTAAAAATAAAACTGAAAAGATTACCACACATCAATAAATAAACCATTGGACCGAGGATAAAAGTTTAACTTTTCCCTGAAAACTTTGAAAATGAATGATGGTTCATGAAGAGTCCATGTTTAACTTATGGCTTTTAATGTTCCCTAGGGCACATAAATTCCTTTTTGGATGCTTAATTTAATAGTGTAAATTTCTGAAATTGGCCTATCTCTAGCACCTTTGGCCAACCTCTAAAATGTGTGAAAAACTGAGCATTTGTGGTTTGGTTTGCTTCTGAAATCAAGCTCTGTGGTTAGTCTCTGAAGTCAAGTGCACCACAGAGATTTTGTGAATTCTCCTGAGCTTTTCTTTTCTAGCTAGAAGTGGCAAATCACATCATATTTCACGAATGTTATGAACTAACATTTATTGAGATTCTAATGTACCTTACACATCATAATTAAGGGATTGTAAAAATGATATGATTGGTAACCTTTGAGAAGCTCATATCACTATACTTTAGCCAAGCAATTTGCAGTATGGGGCAGTTAGTGCTATGATAAAGATATTGACAGTAGGTCATGAGAATCCAGAAGATAGAATGACTCAATGTCAAAAGAGCTATTTTAAATCTCAAAAAATAAAAACAAAAGCAACAACTGTAGAAGCATGACTTTCAACCCCAGCGGTTCTCTCTAGGAGTGTTTCACTGTATCCAGTGGAATAAGAATTCTGATTTTCAAGTAGTCAACACAAATCAAATATATTACATACATTACATATTCACTATACACCAGGCACTGGGCCAGACTTCAGGGATAGAGAGTTTCGAGGTAAATAATGTCTTCATTACCTCTTCAAACTAACAACCTAGGTAAGACAGTTAAGTACACATTATTTGACCAGAACTGTGATAATTGACTTTAAAAAGGAGTAACAGTGAACCTGACTTATTCTAGAACATCAGTAAGGTCCTCTTATGAACAGGAGAAAATGATAATTGAGCCGAGTACTGAAGGTAAATAAGAATTGCCTTGGTCAAAGTTAGGTTGGTAAGGAAGAAAGTAAGGGAATAGTAGTAGGAGAGCCTAGTGGAGAAAGATCATTGCAAAAAGAGAGAATAAACCTGAGGGGAAATATGACCCATTTAATCACTAACTGACAGCATGAGTTTGTCTCAGTTGTCATTTATCCACTCACATTGTCTCTACTCTTCAAAATACTCTACTTCAAAGATGGGTGCTGGTTTAGATGAGCAAGGAAGGTATAGTGAAGTTATTTATCCATCAACCCTGCAGGTGTTAAATAGAAACTGTATGAAAGGGGCACCTGAGTGGCTCAGCCTTTTAAGCATCTCCCTTTCGCTCAGGTCATGATCCCAGGGTCCTGGGATCAAGCACTGTGTCAAGCTCTCTGCTCAGTGGGGAGCATGCTTCTCCCTCTTCTCCCTGCTCATGCTCTCTCTCATTCTCAGTCTCTCTTGCTCTCTCCAATAAAATAAATAAATCTTAAAAAAAAAAAAAAGAAATTGTATGAAAGAAGTGGCACATGTTTACAGAATATGGAGTGAGAGACATGTGTTGGCATCCCAAATTACCTATAGGTATTTTCCCTATAACTACAGTGATCTTGTAGAATCAATCCTAGATGCTGGGAATAGAAAGACACCATACATAAGAACAATTCTATTAACTGACAAATGAAAAAAATAGAGTAGCTTGGGTAAACTGAGGTACACAAGACCTATTCGGTCTTGAGGCAGACCTCAAACTGGCAGCCATATTTCTTGTACTCTTAATTGCATGTACCTATTGTACAATGTAACTTTCTGAGATGATAAAAATGTTGCATAGCTGCATTGTTCAAGGTGGTGGACACCAGCCACAACCATCATTAAGCTTTGAAAATATGGCTGCTGTGACTGAGGACCAATTTCTAAACTTTCTTAAAACTTTAATTAATTTAAATGTAAATAGCCAAATGTGTCTAGTGGCCAAATGTCTATATTGGATACTGCAACTCTAGAATATTCACCTTATTTAAAATAAATTTAAAACAAGAGAGTTATTTCCATTTTAGAGTAAATGAAAAAAATCAGATTCATTCACAGGATTATTGTAAGACTGTAAGGAAATGGAAGCCATGCAAAGACTACTACACATGTTCATATTATTTTTGGTCATGTCAACAGAGTCCATAAAAATAGCCATTTATGGCAACTAATTTTAGCCCCATCAACAGTGAATTTCAATCACAGTATTTAATTGGCATGTGACAGACAGTATATATATTTAAACTGTTGATTTTTTTTAAACATATGTGTGCATCTATGAAACCATCACTGCAATCAAGATAAGAAACATATGCATTACTTTAAAGTTTTCTGATGTCTCTTCATATTCTCTCCCATCTGCCAGTCTTCATTTCCCCTCCCCGTCTTCTCAGCACCTAGATGGCCATTTCTCTGTTTTCTGTTGCTATAGATTGGTTGGTTTTCCCTGAATTTTACATAAATGGAACCCTACAGATACCCTCTTACTTGTCTGGTTTCTTTCACACAGAATAATTATTTTGAGATTTACCCATGTTTCCACATGTCATGATAGTTTTCCACTGTATGGATGTATTACAATTTGCCTATTCATCAGCTGATGAACATTTGGGCTGTTCCTAGTTCTTGGCTATGAAAAATAAAACTGTTATGAACGTTTGTGTCTAGTTCTTTACATGGATGTATATATTTCCTTTTGCAGTTATATTAGTCCCTGCTTTCCGTATCTTGAGACTTTTTAATTAACTATATAAATGTTTATACTTGCTATTTCTCCTAATTAGTTGACTCCTTTATTACTATGAAATAAGTCTTATATTTGATAATAACCACATTAAACATGCATATATCTTTATCCATCCTTTTATGTCTAACTCGTTTGTGTCATTATAGTTAAAATGGTGTCTTGTAGGTGGCATATGGTTTTGTGCAGCTTTTTATCCAACTAACACTCTCTGACTTTTAATTGGGATGTTCAGACTATTTCTATTTATGTGATTATTGATATGACATACCTCTACTATTTTGTTGCTTATTTTCATTTGGCCCACATGCTTTTTGTTCCCATTTTTTCTTTCTCTGCCTTTGTTAGCAATAATTGAATATTTGTTTATGATTTTATTTCATCTCTTTCATGTCTTATTAGCTGTAACTCTTTGTTCTGTTAGTTTGGTGGTAGTTTAGTTTATCTGTAGAATTGCTTACCTTAAAATAGCCTTCCTTCTAGTGATATTATAACCATACAGAGCATAAAAAATAATTCAACTGTATAATTCTATATCTTGCCTTGTGGACTTCAGATTAGTTTTGTCATATATATGATTTTTACATATGTTTTTATTCTATAACATATTGTTGTTATTTTTGCCTTAACACAGGCCAGCATATTTAAGGAGAGTCAAGTAATAAGAAGTATTTCTATTTATCTAACTTATAATTTCAAATCTCCTTTATTTTTTTTTTCTTTGTGTAGATATAGATTTTTCTTCTACATATAGGGCTTCCTTTCATGTTTATTATAGTACAGGTATGCTGGTGATGAGTTCTTTCAGCTTTGTATAACTGCAGAAGTCTATTTCTCTTTCATTTATGAAGAATTTTCCCACTGGATTAATATTTGTAGTTTGAGGGGTTTTTTTTCTTAAATGTTTTATTTTTATAATTTTTAAAGATTTTATTTATTTATTCATGAGAAACAGAAAGAGAGAGGGGCAGAGACACAGGCAGAGGGAGAAGCAGGCTCCATGCAGGGAGCCTGAAGTAGGACTCGATCCTGGGACTCCAGGATCATGCCGTGGGCTGCAGGCGGCGCTAAACCACTGAGCCATCAGGGCTGCCCCTTAAATATTTTAAAGTTGATGTTCTTCTCTCTTGCATTAGTTCCAATAAGAAGTTTATTGTTCTTCTATTCAAAACATTCCCTCCACCTCATCCCCCCCTTGTTAGCTACTTTTCTCTTAATTAACGGTTTTGAGCAAATCTGGTTATGATGTGACTTGCTAGCTTTTCTCAACTTAGGGGGCCTGGGGTTCATCAAAACTCATGGATTGTGGCTTCCTTGTTTTTTTTTTTTCTTATCAAATTTGGAAAATATATGAACATTATATTTGTTTCTTTCTGACTCCTTAAGGAATTCTAATTAGAGTTCACCTATTCCTCAGTTTCTTAGCTCACTTATTTCTGTTTTTTTTTTTTTTTTTCATGGTTCTTGCTCTCTCTCTCTTTCATTTTGGAAAGTTTCTATTGTAATGATTTAAACTCAATTTCTTCTGCAGTGTTTAATCTACCATTACTATAATTTAGTATATTTTTCCTTGTGGATTTTGAATTTTCACCTCTACAAGTTTCGCCTAGATTGTGTTTGTATCTTTCCTATCTGTTTAATATGCTGCATATTTCCTCCTGCTCCTTAAACATACGAGGTACAACTGTGACTGTTTTAGTGTCCTATTCTACTGCTCCTATCATTTGTGTAATTTGTGGGTCAGTTTCCTTTGCTTGATTTTGATCTTCGTTAAGAATTGTATTTTCTGGGATCCCTGGGTGGCTCAGCGGTTTGGTGCCTGCCTTTAGCCCAGGGCGTAATCCTGGAGTCCCGGGATTGAGTCCCACGTTGGGCTCCCTGCATGGAGCCTGCTTCTCCCTCTGCCTGTGCCTCTGCCTCTCTCTCTTTCTCTCTCTGTGTCTCTCATGAATAAATAAATAAAATCTTAAAAAAATAAAAAAAAAAGAAGTGATAACCTGTGGTTTTGGTCACAATCTTAAAAAAAAAAAAAAAAAAAAAAAAAAAAAGATTTGTATTTTCTTTACATCCTTAGTAGTTTTGATCATATACCAGACAGTATAGACTTTAACTTGTTGAGTGCTGACTTTTTTTTACTCCTTATTGCTATGAATATGATTGAATTTTGTTCTGGGATACAGTTAACTCACTTGGAAACATTTTAATCCTTTCAAGTCTTGCTATAAAGCTTTGTCAGGTGGGACAAAAACAACATTTGGTCTAGGGTTCATTCTTATTTACTACTGAGGTGAAGCCCTTCTCAACCTGATGCCTGGTGAATTATTACCAGGAATCTCACTGATGAGTACACAGACTATACCTGGCTCTATAAGAACTCTATGTGTTGTTCCTTCTAATCCTTTGGAGTAGTTTTTCTGAGCTTTAGGAAATTGTCTCACATTTGTGAGCTGATCAGCATCCAGTTGAAACTCCAGTTTCCTCTGCAGAGCCCTGGATTTGTCTCTCCATATAGTTTTTTCCTCTCAAATATTTTGCCCTGCAAACTTCAGCCATCTGAATTTTCTGGACTTTCAGCTCATTTCCTGCACTCAAGAAGTTCACTGAGCTCCCAGAGTCCTACTGCCTGTGCTGCAGCCTGGAAATTCTCTCCTAGCAGGGAGCAGGGACAGTCAGAGGGGTCATGCCACTTGATTCTAATATATACTCTTAACACACTACCCTTTGTAAGTTAATGCTCAATACCTTGAGAACCATTGCTTCATATAATCTCTCTATAGTTTAGGTTGCTTCAGGTGGAAAGGTAAACCTAGTTGCTATTAGTCCTTCCTAGCTAGAGGGGAGAGCACACAGATTATACCATTTTTGACATGGCTTTTTGATAACTCATACCCTAATTGGCTCACAAATAAAACCAACAGAACATTTATTTGGTTTGCTAATAAGTTGCTGTATTTGTCATCAATTTGTTAAAGTATTTTTTTCGGGGCGGGGCAGTCTGCTAGACAATGAGACTGGTGTCTGTTGATAAAGAATTTCTTTTTTCTCCCTCTTTCCCTTCCTCCCTCCCTCTCTCCTTTCCTTTTTCCCTTCTTTTCTTCCTCCCTAAGACAAAGCTCTAAGTAAGGGTAATGGTTTAAAAAAAAAAAAAAAAGAGAGAGAGAAAGAAAAGGTAAATTAATGAATGGGTGATGTTGTATTTTCCAACTTAAAAAGATACCTTTAATGTTCTAGGAAAATGAAAAAAATGGTCAGACAAGTGAATGCTTGAGAGACAAAGAGGAATATAATATGGAGGGTTTAGACTGTAAGAGGCCTAGGGAAATGAGAAAGGTAGACACCTAAGCCATAGAGTGAACAACAGACCTCAATCTTGCTAGCTAACACAGAACTTGGAACTTGACCTACATTATTAAAAAATCCATAGTACAGTGAAGTATTTTGTAAAAGGATTTACTCCCATGTATTTCACATTTCCTGAGTCACAAGTTCCTGTAGTGCATAGATGGAATCCAAAAAAGAGTTTATTAAATTGATTCTGATCTGAGCCAGGAACTCTTTTCAAACTTAAAATCTCTCCAAATAATGACTCCCCTGTTCTTTATTATTATAACAGTGCCTTGAAAGGTAAGAAGGGGATAAGTCACTCACCCTTGGCCCTTTGTTCTTGGGAAGTCTAAAGAAGTTGCTAGTCCTTGTTCTCTCTGCCTCTTGCAAAGTATTACCTCAAGCCGCTCCTGTTCTAACATTGTTCCCACCCTCTATCAATATAGCACATTTTGTGGTTGTCAGCACGTGCATGCAAATACAGGGAAGGAGACATGTGGAAATGATGCTCAGCACCACTCATCTTGGCTTGGCTGAACAGTTATCCTGGGCAAGCTGAGGATCACTGCCCTCAAGGTGGTTTACCGGGCTCCCTGGACTATCATTATTGTGTCCCCAATAGGTGTGAGTTCTCTGATCGGCTGGGGGGAAAAATGGAAATCATGGCAGTTTATTGTATTCCATTCATCATGTCATGCTTGTTAGCATGCTGTTTTATAGCCACATTGCTCCACAGTAGAACCATTTTAGTGTGCAAACTCTACATTTTACTTTAATTTGCAATAGATATGATATAAAGATAAACGAGTTTATGTTTCTCATTCACCAACAGGAATTGTCCCCAGTAGTTTACAGGTGATCAATCAAGATGGGACAGGAATCCTCCTGATGAATATTAAATACCATACTTACAAAGAGGGAAATGAACTAATGAGCAAGTACTACTAACAAATGTTCAATTTCATTCAACTTTTTTATTAGACAGGGAGAGTGCCAGTGGGAGAAAGGGGCAGAAGGAGAGGGAGAGAGAATCTTAAGCAGGCTCCACCCCAAGCGCAGAGCCCAGTGTGAGGCTAGATCTCATAAACTTGAGATCACGACCTGAGCTGAAACAGACATCCAACCGACTGAGCCAGCCAGGCACCCCAATTTCATTCAACTTTCTAAGTTTCAGAGTGACACAGCTGAGTGGCCATGGACAGATGCTGATGCTTCAAAGACCAATCATTGCTAGCTCTTGAACACCCAATGAGGATGGGGCATGTCACTTTTTAAAAGGTGCCTTCTGTGTCATATGCTTTCTGGTCAAGGCCCAGTTGAAACGCTTCCATTCTTTTCTTAAAGGGCTGCATATTTTTGTGAATTTCAAGCAAATTGATACTGACAGATCAAATCTTTTCCCCCATTTAAAAAAAAATGAACAAAAAAGACAGTTTAGACATCTGCTATTCACCTTTGTAATTGCTTTCAAAACCATTACATCAGTCAAAAAAGTATTTATTAGCTGAAATGTGCACACCAGGCAGTATAAACTATAAGTGAAGTAATACCCATTGAGCCTCTCATTTTAAGCAATGTATAAAGCAAGAATAGCCACACACTTTTGACAGTGAGTAACCATAACAATTTATTGAATACATATTATTGCCAGACGCTGCATTGTAGACATTTTAAATTTATCTTTAAACCTCATAGCAAGTTTTAGAGTATGACAATCCTCACCTTATAAATGAAGAAAATAATTGGTAGCAGTGGTTGGGTAACTTGCCCAGGCACATGGTCATGGAATTGAAGAACCAAAATACAAATTCCCATCTGTCTATTGCTCAAGTATAAATTCCACAATAACTCTTTGTATTCATTTTCTAGAGTTGCTGAAGCCAGGTGTCACATCTTCGGGTATTAAAAAACAGAAATTTATTTTCTCACATGTCTGGAGATGAGAAGTCTGAAAACAAGGTGTCAGTAAGGGTTGGTTCCCACTGGAGGGGCTGAGGGAGATTCTTTTCCCTGCTTTTCTCCTTGCTTCCAGTGGTTGCAGGTAATTCATGGTGTCTCTTGTCTTCTGGATGTCTAACTCCAAACTCTGCCTCTGTCTTCATACAACATCCTCTTTTGTATGCATCTGTGTCTGTTCTCCTCTTACAAAGGAATGAGTCATCTTGGAGTAGGGTGCACCTAATCCAGGCTGACCTTGTCTTAACTTGATTACATCTGCAAAGATCCTATTTCCAAACATAGTCATGTTCACAAGTACTGGGGATTAGGAGTAAACATACTTCTTTGAGGAACAAAATTCAACCCATCACATTCTTCAAATATGCTTTATGCTGCATTCTTCAAATTCATGGTTAAATTGAAAAAAAAGTCAGAACTCTTTGAAACTCTGAATCTTGCATGTAATCAGAGCTCAATAAATTCATGATGAATATCATTGCTTCCATTAACACAACAGATTCATGCAATAGAATTTGAAATTAGTCCTAACATATCTCCTGAATCTATGACTGTGAAGAGAGATCAAAAGGTTTTCCATTGAGGAAAAAATTTAGCTTATACGCCTATGATTCAGTCCCATCACGTTGAGTTAATTATTCAAAAATAAACGAACAATTTCAGACTAAATTCTGCCCACATGAAACACCATAAAGACACACTAGGGCAGCCTGGGTGCCTCAGTGGTTTAGCACCACCTTCGGCCCAGGGCGTGATCCTGGAGACCCGGGATTGAGTCCTACATAGGACTCCCTGCATGGAGCCTGCTTCTCCCTCTGCCTGTGTCTCTGCCTCTGTGTCTCTCATGAGCAAATAAATAAAATCTTAAAAAAAAAGACACACTAAAGAGATAGATACACATATCATTGTATTATCACAAGACTGACAAATGCTATAAAGAAATGCATTGTAGTGGTCACAATGATTAATGGTGCTGGGTCACAAACCTTTATTTAATTGAAGAATAAACTTTGAGGAGAAAAAATAATGAACTTTGGCATGAGAGAATACAGTAACTTAAATATATACCAGAATTTGAAAATGATCTCTATAGAATACCCCAGAAAAGTTTATTATTGCAATTAAATACACCTCATGAAATGTATCTCCTGACATATTTTTGATGATTTGTAACAAACTGAACCATTAGAACTTCACAAAAGCCTCATATTGTTGATTTCTTGTGCAATTAAATATCTACCCAAAGGATTTGCTTTTGGTTTTGTTTTCCCACTACAGATTGATTGTGGTTTCAAATAAAATGCGATGGCAATGCAGATGTAAGCCCATGTTGGATTTTTGACATCCCGAAATACAGCAAAACAAAGAAGGGAAGAAAATAGGGGCAAACATGATATTTACTGTTAAGTAGAAAGGACTCTGGATTAAAATATGCAGTAATGCCAAAAGCATTTTGATCTTATTTTGTGAGTCTAAAAATGAATGTGATTGAAACAGATAATCACTAGGACTCTTTCAGCTTAAATATTGCATGACTAAAGTTCAATTATTCTTTTTTTTTTTAAGTTCAATTATTCTAATTAAAGGACATATTATTTGTCTCATTGGTAATATCATCATCATCATCATCACCGTCATCATCATCATTATTCTTAAAAGAGAAACCAAGGATGAATGGAGGGAGTGGGCAGTTCGAACATGGAAGGTCTTCAAATCAAAAGATAAAGGATGGAGCCGTCAACCAGGAGAATGCAGAGCAATTAGGGGTGTCAATCTAGTCAGGTTCCGAAAAGGCAGGCCCTACTTTAGGTAGTACAGAAAAAACTTGTTTGTTGTGGTTGTGATTTTGTTTTAAGCATACTACACAACAGATGTTCCATTACACTGCTCTGTCAGAATGTCTAAATAAAGAGAATGGATTCTGCTTTTTCCCTTGCTATCTCAATTTCAGAAGTCTTAATTAGGACATTGGAATAGAAGTTTATTTTCTGTGTTTGAGATGGAATTATCATGAAACCATTCCCAGAGGTCCTCATACTTGCCTCAGCTGCTAAGGAACTCATGCCCAATATACACTTCATTGCAACATGAAAGACATCACCTCATCCCCTGGCAAAGAGGTGTCAAGCCATGAAGTCTCATCTAAATAGTTCATCATTTTCCTGAAAGTCTCTGAAATCTCTCCCCATGTGTATGATCACCGATTTTGTATCCACCAAAATAAGAAACATGATATAAGCAGTTGTTCCTTCAAGAATTTAGTCTGCCAGCAATTGGTTTACGTTCCATTCATTTCTTAGAAATAAAAATACAATGAAAGATTCCAATCCTAGAAATCTTTCATTCAAAGATTATGTTCACATCTCATTAGGTGATGACTTCTGTGAATGGCTCAGAGTATCAAATAAGGTAGGAATTGGAGAATTTGTGTCA
Organism: Canis aureus; assembly: GCF_053574225.1. Classification (NCBI taxonomy): domain Eukaryota; kingdom Metazoa; phylum Chordata; class Mammalia; order Carnivora; family Canidae; genus Canis; species Canis aureus. Next base: position 30,203,977 of record NC_135616.1, read on the forward strand.
AAGTAACATAGCTACTCCAAGTCTGTGCTTTCCCATTCATAATATGGGGAGACTTAAATGATAATACAGTGAATTCTGTCTCAGGGACCGAGCTATTCAATTAGGTTAGCTCTATTAGATCTATTCCAACTATTTCCTGTTCTACCAAATAGTACCATAAATGTGGAGTGTTTCAACCACTGTGCTTATACTATGGAGGTGATGGAATTGATACGACTATAATCATTACTATATCATAGTTTTCTAGCAATTCATCTTCGTTATTTATAGCTCTCAAATTTATTTTCTGCCAAGGCTGATTGGATGATACTACAAGTCTGGCAAACTGTATTTTTTTAGAGGACATAGCCTTGAATGTATAGACTCAAGAAAGGAGTTACTAGCTTTGTTATCTCTAAAGAGTCACACCCCTGCACACTGCTACATAGTCTTGTCATGTTCTAAATACGTATTTATGTTTAGGAATCAGAAAAAGTAGGGGCATTCGGTGGCTCAGTCAGTTAAGCATCTGACTCTTGATTTTGGCTCAGGTCACTATATCAGGGTAGTAAGGTGGAGCCCCATGGCAGGCTCTGCTCTGGGTGACATGAAGCCTGCTTAAGATTTTCTCTTTTCTTCTCCTTCTGTCCCTCCTCCCATCCTGAGCATGTGCATGCATGTTCTCTCTCTCCCCTCTCTCTCATTAAGGAAAAGGAATCAGGAAAAGTAAATCAAAATTCCCAGGAATACTCAGAAATTCTTGAAATCAGAGGAAACTCTATATTTTTATAACCATTTACATCAGTAATATTATAGTGACCCACAATAATAATAATCAAGGAATCATTTTTCTATGACAGAGTTATATAAAGTTTTAGATAATTTTCTACTAAAAAAGGAAAAGATAACAATAATCGATGCGTAGTTTTGTATTATTGCGAGCCAATATAGAGTGGAAAAAGTATATATTTTAGTAACACATAAAATGTTATCTACTTGATATTGTCATTTGATAATAGGAATATATAGAAGAAGCAGCTATTAACAAAATAAAGGTCAAATAAAATCATTTGAAACGTTGAAAGACAGCACAAATATTTAAAAGCTTTTCTTAAAAATAAATATATAAATAAATAAAATAAATAAAAGCTTTTCTTAAAATTTTGAAAATTCCCGGCTCCATATTCTTTGCATGTGACCAATGTTGAAGATGTGGAAAATTTCCCTTCTTTTTTCATTGACTCTATGGTTGGACTTTTAGAGTGAATTCAAAAGCATCTTCATATTGTTTCATATAAACTCTGTATTAATTTCCTATTGCCACTGTAACAAATTACCACAAAATTATTGGCTTAAGACAAGTTTATTTTCTTACAACTTGTGAGTCAAAAGTGTTACAGAGCTAAAATGAAGGTGTCGGTAGGGCTGCATTCTTTCTGGAATCTCTAGGGGAACATCCTTTCCTTAGGCTTTCCCAGCATCTGGAGGCCACCTGCATTCTTTGGCTAGTGGTCCTTTCATTATCTTCAAAGGGAGCAGTGCAGCATTTACAGATCTTTTTGTCTCTGACCTTCTGCCTCCTTCTCCCAATGTTTGAAGACTCCTGTTATTAAATTGGGCCCATTTGTATAATTCAGATTAATCTCCCCTTCTCAAGATCTTTAACTGAATCACACTTGCTAAATACAGTTTACCATAGACAGTAACATATTGTGCAATTAGGAAGCAAGCATCTTTGGGGGCCATTATGCTGCCTACCACAAAGCTCATTTCCTTTTTTAATGATAAAAGCACTGGGTATGCTTTACAAAGAATGGTAGCTTATAGCAAATATTCAAATACTAGCTAACATCATTGGGCAATATTTAATAACATAACATAGGGATCTCCCAGCTTCATGAAGAATACCACAGAAACTCACTTGTCAGCGTTGCCAATTTAAGGATTTATTTTGCTTCCCAAATTTATTTCTTGAAACATCAGTTATAGGATTTGTATAATACATAAAATGCATGTAAACTTATTAATATATGTTTTATTTGCAAGAATGACTCATCATTTATAGCAGACAGGGCCACAAACGCATACTTATAAGATAGTGTCAGTTATAACAAAGTAGATTGATTATATTGTGACCACTTCTCTCCTATGTGCTCCTGTCCTGACTCCCAGAGACGGCAACATTATCCTCCTGCTGCAAGTCTCTGTTTCTTGCTTTTGTTTTGAGTTGACATTAGCAGATTCCTTTGAATTAGGGAGGTCTTAATACTGCTTGTTAAATTTTAAATCTCACAAAATTATAATACTTTTTCCTATTTTCCTAACTTATTTTATTTTTTAAGATTTTATGTATTTGTGAGAGAGAGCACGAGGAGGGGGCAGGGCAGAAGGAGAGGGAGAAGCAGAGTCTCCACTGAACAGGGAGCCCCACACAGGGCTCTATCCCAGGATTCTGAGATCAGGGCCTGAGCCAAAGGCAGATGCTCAACCAATTGGGTCCCAAGGCATCCCTATTTTCCCAACTTCTTACCTGATTTTTCTTCAAATACAAGTCAGGTAAATATTCTAAGAATTCCAGGCTGGAATTCCTATACAGAAACACTGATTACCAGAGCAGCCAAATCCCAGGGTTGACTGGGTTGTATGGAAGATCCTTTATGGCACACAGTAAATTGTTAATTCCTTTGTAAGAGTATCTTCCTTCATTTGAGCTAAATATTTGGATATCTCTCCTCTGTTAAGTTTCCGGGACCATGGGAATATGATTAGTAGAGGTGTTTTGAGTCAGCTAGAAATGGGTTCATATCATCTCCCTGCCGAATAACAGAAATAGTTGTTTTTTTTTTTTCTCAGTATCTACTGAAACATTTAACAATTCAGCACAATGTAATGTAATAATTAAGGGAATAGGCATTGAAGCCAGATATCTTTAGTTCAGCATTGGCTTTACCCCAAATTACTTGTGCAATCGTGGGGCAATTACTTCTCTGTACCTTCGTTTCCCCACCTGTAAAAAGAGGGCAATACTATTATTTGCTTTCCAGAGATTTTATTTTTCAGACCTATTTTATAAGAAATAAAATAGAAATACAATAAAGTAACAAAATAGAAAGCTCTATTTGGCTCCCTTCTCCGAGGTAATCACCATCTTAAAATTGTTATGTAATCTTCCCAAGCATTTTCTTTTATGTTTACTGTGCATCAATAGGCACAAAAGACCTGTTTGGCATCTTTTAAAATATGACACACATATTATATTGTTTCAGTTGCCATTCTCTAGTTTGATTTTATTTTCTTTTTCTATTTGATAAAGGAAGATCTCATTTATTCCTTTTAATTAGTGTATAGTATTTCCTTGTTGGATACAGCACAACTCTCACTTTATCCCTGGTGTACATGTGCAAATGTTTCTCTGATAGACTGAAAATGAGTTTTCTCACTGTCAAGTATATGGAAGTCTACATTTACCATGTATTAACAAATTGCTTGTTTCTTTTCATTTACATGGATTCTCACCCATGTTTGATTATTTTTTTTCCAACCTGTTGGGTGTAATTTGACAGCTCACTGCTGTCTAAATCTTCATGACTCAGTCACTGGCAGGGGAAAGCAACTTTTCATAAGTTTATCAATAATTCAAGTTTCCATTTTAGGAATTATTTATAGACTTAGAACTTTTTTCTGCTGTTTTTCTTCTTATTATTTTTATCTAGGAATTCTATTTTAAGTAGAGATGCCCTGAAGTTTAACTTTGGCTTCAGAATTAAGAAAAAAATATAATACTTAGGTTTAGCCTCAGCCTTTGAAAGACAAAGTAGCCAACTATCTCCTTTTGATACCTTGGTCATCTTCCTACTCCATGGCGCTGTGGTCATACACATTCCCATCATCTCTAGTGCAGTGATATCAAGGATATGAACACGGCCCTCGAATTGATTGTTAACATCTGAATGTTCATTAGTATCCATTTTCAAATTTAAGCAAGCATTCTAGATACAACTTGGAATGAAAATCTCCATGGGCTAGGCTTCTTATGCAGTTGAAACAGAAGCATATTTATTTATTACAATAATAAAATTCTTGAAATAATTATTTTTTTAATTCTTGAAATAATTAATGTTGATTTTGAAAGCTGTACGAAAATTATTAAGAACTTTCAAATAGTTAAACAATATTAGCAGTTATTATGAATAAGAGAGAGTGCATTAGATAGATAACATTAACAAGAGCATAATATCCGTTTTGAGCCAGCAAATGTTTATAAAAATTTAAATGCTAATAAAAAGGCAGGATAATAGAAATTAGATTATATCACAATGCTAATCTTTAGAAGCATTAAGAGCTATATTTAATTTTTAGTTATTTAATTCAGCTTAGGCCAAGAGTCTTTCAAGAAAAAAGTCCTATTTGAGAAGACTTTATATCTCGTAAGGATGAATTAAAAGCAGATTTTCAACTCGGCCACCTCTAAATGTCATGAGGAGGAAAAACTGCAAAATCATGTGCAACAATATCCATGATAAATCATTTTTTATCTCGACATGGTGAAGGATATAAAGAGTAGAAGAAAGAGTGGAAGGGAAATAAAAAAGCTCAAACAAATTTTCTTCTCACTCATCCAACTTCAAAACAGCATTCTTTAAAAGCACACATTAACAAGACAATTCCCTATCCCCCTTTGAGTCTATGGAGGCCAAAATCCTAAGCATCACTGAAACAATTTTTAGAGACAGTTTTCAATATCTGAAATTGAAAGATATTTGAGATGTGCCCAAGCTTAAAAGAAAAAGCCCTTCTAGAAATGTTACTGATTTTTTTTTTTTTTTTTTTTTTGCCACTGATTGATGTTCTGGTGTGTGTAAATACCTTAGTGGTCCCATTGCCTGTCCCCTGCAAGTAAGCTTCACTTTTAGAACATCAGTGTGCCCAGAGGAGCTGTCAGTAGCCAATACTACAGAGAAATGATTGTTTCTCCACCAGGATGTCCAACTTTTAACGTTGCCCATTCCAATTCTCAGTGAGTAAATTGCCACACTCGTTTATTTTTGCCAAGAACTCAGATTTGATCATATACCTAAGAAATCAATTCTATGATATTTGCATTCAAAGTGGGCCAAATATTTGTTTTTTAGCCACAATGTGTATTTAGTCAACTTCTACCCAATAGAAGTCCAATTGTTTGTTCTGTTTTCAAGTATCTTTTTCCAGTCTGTTAGCTTACTTTAGGATTTCTCTATAGTATCTTTGGGGTGAGATTCAGCACTCAAAAGCTGCAATGCCGTTATCTTCCAGAACGGTTATAGCTACAGAGACCTTGGCTATGGGTATAATTTTAATTCCATGGTAGATAATCCAGAATCAGTTCGAAATCAGGTCTTGCATTGGTAACTTTGGGTTCCTGCACTCTTGGTATGTTGTGGTAGTAATGAAGATTGGTATTCTTGTTTCTTACCTGTTTCTCAGTGTTCTTGTGGGGATCCAACATTCTCTTACTATTTCTGGGATTCCTCAGCCCCTGACTATGGTGCTCCTCTTCTGTTACTGTATAATTCCACTTTGCTGTCCCTTGTGCAGATGAGAAATACAGCCTTGGTCTGCAATGTTCTGGGTACCAATACTGTCCATTGCAAACATGAGTAAGAAAGGGGCGTAGCCTTCCATGCCACATAACCCATATAGGTAGGAATGTGAAAAACAGTTACAAATCAACGTATTTTCATTCAAGTAAATGTAAATGTATATGTAACTATGATACCTTTTCGGTGTATGTAAATACAGAATCTGATTCTTAACAGATTGGGAAAATTAGCCATTTTTGGTACTTGGTCTGATTCATAAATACCTGCATTTGAAAGGTTTTACAAAGATCTCTGAGAATTTGAGATTTTGCAGGAGCTGGAATCTGGTCTCAGACTACCCCTTCTATGAGTACCTCTCTCCCAGCCCCCTCTCTCTGCGAAGTTGCCAGGCCTGAAACCCAGGTTGGCTTAAGGCAGCCTACTCTAGGGAAATCACCCTTTGATACACATTCTTAAGTAGCAAATTCTAGGGCTCCTTTATTGTACTCCATTGCACTTGGGGAGCAAGTTTACCCTTACAGAATTTCTATGGCAGCCAGGGAGTAGGGGATAGAGCTTTAAAAATGTTCTGTGAAAGTAACAGAACTTCTTGTGTCTGACTGATTTCACAATTACTGTAGGGTAGCATCAGCAGCTCCGTGTCCTGATAGGGAGCATTAGGGCCTCCTAGAAAGCCTGTACCTCCTCTGGGAATATGTGCCTACCTGGAGATGCCTTCCTCATGTCCTTTAAAGTTGGCCTGTTGCTGTCTTTCCATCAGTTATGGCTGTGTCCCGTTTCAGCAATCACAAAATACCCTAGCTAAATGGAAGTCACCTAATATGGTGCCCAAGAGATAACAGATTCTCAGTAAGTACTATGGAAATAAATATTTAATTATAATAAACACAGTCAAAATCCTCATCATTATTAGATTAAAGAAGCTTGAACAGGATGCAATAAAATTTCAGCTGGACAGTGGGTCATTTACTTGAGGACTCTCTTTCCAAAGGCCACGTGCTGTCATTTTGGACAGCTTTTACTAGAACATTCTCATGATTATTTAGCCAAAATCTGCCCCCTTAAGATTCTACCACCACATCTCATTTTGCTCTATATGTTTTCAGAGCAAACCCAATTCTTTTCCCTACATGAGTCCTTCAAATGTCTATGTATAATCATCTTTATCTCTTCTTCTCTATTTCTTTCTTTTGTTCTTTTGTCATTTGTCATTACAAGACGCATTTCCCTTACATTTTATTGGTCCCCTTCAGAGTACACCATAATCCCCTAATCCTTTTCATAATATGTGTTATTGAGAAGCTAACAGCATCCCTCTTCTGCCTGCATGAGGATGGTGCGATCACCTTCTCCCTTGTTCTTTCCAAACACTGTGCATCCTGAAATGAGTCTCAGTTTGCATTATCCACTATGATTTGCCTATTGATCACTAATATTGATCTTTTGCTTTCACCTGGCATTTTGAACATGCCTGTATTTTCTGCTCCCCATGCCATACACTAACCCATCCTCAGTTCGCATAGCAATGTGTGAGATCATTGAGAAGAGAGACAGCTCAATGTCTCTTTTTTTTTTCCAGCTTAATGTGAGGCACCTCTCAGGTCATCATAAAGGCTTCATGAGTACATAAAAATAAAGGAATAAATGAAAGACCTCACTCCTTCTTATATAGAAACTGTTTTTAGTATATTACTACTATTCTATACATGCAACTCCATTTTCACTCCTACATACAGAATTTTATCATTTTATTATTTTTTTAATAGACCTGAAGTGCACAGAATTGAGTTAATCATGCTTGGCAGTTCGTGGCATACTATTGTCATTGGCCAAGGTCAGACTTTTCATTTGTTCCTATCAAATTTTAGCATGGTGTCTTGCACCCATTACTCCTGCCTATTGTAATTTGTACTTCCTGTGATTAGCTATCTCAAACAGCTTTGTATCATTTGCAATTTTGTTAAGCAGAGTAAGAGGATTAAGATACAAGAAACAACAACAAAGAATAGATGATATATTAAGTACTGAATTGTAAGCTACAGACTTTAAATGCTCTAAGAATTTGGCAGAGAGGAAGAGCTCAAGCATGTGAACTAGATAAGAAAAGAGTAGAATTCCTGAGATGTGAGCTGAGTCAAGAAGGCTGGGTGGGATTTGGATAAGTGGAAAAGACAGGAACCTGTGAGCAAAGGGAAAATAACAGCTCCGTATGTTTGCCAGATGAAGTGGGGTAGGATATATAAAGGGAAGTGGTAGGATATTCTTTTTTTTTTTTTTTTGGTAGGATATTCATTTAGAGACCTAGAATCAGGATTCTTCTTCCTTCTTAACCTTTCTCTATGAAGGCAGATAAATAAGAGATATTGCCCAGATAGATTTTGCATTTTCTCAAGGTGTTCTTATAGACATTGTGTTAGAATTTTTGAATTGGTATTAGAAAAAAAAAAAAAGAGAGAAAAAAGAAAGGGTATGTAGCATGTGAAGGAGTAGCAATGGTCTATGTTTCTTGTTGCTATTTGCCCTCCTTCTTCCATTCTAGGCAGATCCAGCATCTAGGAAAGACCCCATTTCCACTTTTTATCCCAATTCATATCCACCTTTCCCAAAGGCCTGAGGACTTTTCTACTTGGGAAAGTCACACAGATGGCTATTGTATCTGGAATCTTGAAAATCTCGTATTTGGCTGATCCTGTGGAGAGCTTATCATATCATATTAAATCTTTCCTGATCAACCACTGTGATGCTGCTGAAACTTTTTGCTGCTGGATTCCATCAGTTCCACTGTATCAGACATTATGAATTATCTAAGTAACATGGTTTGGTTCTTCACACTGATTGATAAAACGTAGAGAATTGGATTTGTTCCTCTTTACAACCAATATTGTTATCACAATATAATCCATATTTTAGCTTCACTGCCTACATTTCCTTGGCCTCACTCTTGCATACTTTTATCTCATTATTATCATTATGTCAGGGCACAAGCCCCCAATCTGCCTCCGCACCCCAGACATCATATTTGAGAGCCACTGATCTAAATAATTTTGTATAAAATACGGGCATCAATCTAAACATAGTGCTTGACATGTGGCTACAATAAATAAGAATTGACTAATCAAGCTACAGATGTTAAATTTTTATTAACATCAATTTTAAAACTCTGTTTTTTTATTGCATTGTATTAGTATTGTATTACATTGTGTGAATAATTTGCAAATGATTAGCACAATTAAAAAAGAGCTTCTGCAGGGCTTTGTATATACATATGGAAATATTTTCAAGTGCTAAAATAATAAAAATAAGAGAGGACTTGACATATATATATATAGATATATATCTATATATCTATATATATATATACTTTTCAGCTTACCATACTTCCTTGACTATAATCAAAACCAATATTCTAGAGTTGAGTTTGTGAATTATGTAATGGTGACATAATCAGAACCCACATGGTTTCAGAAGTGGATGAGTCTCATCCAGATTCTTGAGTTTTTCAGGGCATTGTGGAGACAGTCAGTAACAAAGAACACTGTGATAGCTGGTTTTCTTTCATCGAAAATTTCCATGCAGATTTTAGATACACACAGTCCATCTAGTCCAATGCATGATAAAGACAGAAATGGACTTTTAGAGGATGTTCTGTTGAGCATAAAATAAAACATAATGATAAAACACTCCTAATGTCTATATATTTCCTTGACATCTGAAGTAGCTGTTCAACATTTGAGACTATTCAAAATACCACTCGATAGTTTGATTGTTTCCAAGTAGTGCAAATTCTGACTTTCTAGTATAGAATTATAGTAAAAGAAATATCTAAGGCTGTATTTTCTGGCTTCCAGGAAGCTGGAGTGAAAATATTTTTAGATTCTACACCAATCAGATGTTTCTTTACAGAACTGATTTGTAATTAAATTATGTAAGGAAAGTAAGTGAACAGAGAACGCATTTTTGCTAGGGTGCATCAAAGCAGAGTTAGTGGGGAAGAAGTGGCATTACCCTGGCTTCCTGATTCAGAAACTACCTGCCCTTGACAGAGGTGATTTTTGGTGGGTCAATATAGAGTCTATTTCTTTCTACATGAACTAGAGGAAGACAACAGCAAGAAGCATCTAGAATGAATCTATCACACATTAATTTATCTGAACAATCTTAAATATGTCTCTGTTTTACTTACTTTGGGGTTTAATTTATTTTGTTCCCCACTAGAAAGGTAAATATAGGACTGTTTTTTCCTCCATAATGCCATCAGAATTTAATGAGACATACAGAATAATTTATACATTTAGACCCATAAGATGTAGACTGAATAAAAGAATTTAAAGAAAAGTATTGGAGAGTATTTTCATTATAAGTATATTTTGCTTCTATTATACCCTACAACTACAACCCAATCTTTACATTTAAAAAATCTAAATATCAACGTTCTCTTCAAACTATAATTATTATATGCACAAGTGGACACAGTTATATGAGGTAATTAGACTATACTAAAGTAATCTATAAATTAATCAATAATCATTGATGGAGCACTATTGTGCAACAATCTTGGCTAGGTACAAGTAGTCCAATACATCATCCACTTTACATTCGAACTGGAATATTCAATATACATAAAACCATAGTTGTGGCAACACCACTACTAAAAGGAGAAGCAGTTGACCACCCTAAAAGAGAAGAGGGTGGTTCTATGCATGGCTCCATCACTTATAAATTTCATGCTTTGGAGATAGTATGCTGAATCTCAACTGTGACATTTTTGAGCTGAGAAAGATATGAGACAATGTTTGAAATACCATTATATGTTCTAATGGCTTTTCCTCAATTCACTCACCTGCAGATACTTTACACAGCAGTATCAGCCCAATCTAGTTTTTAAGCCAATCTTACCCCCCAACCTATGATATTGTTACATTATCATCATGAAGACACAGTGGGGAGTGTGATTCTCCTCAACTACCAATCCCCAATACTTGGCTATGGAGAGTGAACTTTAATTTTTTTTAATTTTTATTTACTTATGATAGTCACAGAGAGAGAGAGAGAGGCGCAGAGACACAGGCAGAGGGAGAAGCAGGCTCCATGCACCAGGAGCCCGATGTGGGATTCGATCCCGGGTCTCCAGGATCGTGCCCTGGGCCAAAGGCAGGCGCCAAACCGCTGCGCCACCCAGGGATCCCGGAGAGTGAACTTTAGACATTTGTTTGTTCACCAAGCCACAGCCTTCATCTAAATACCACTGTATTCACTTTGGATTCCTATTCGGAATTTCATTGCCATCCCCTGGGGGTTGGACCCCAACACCTCTATTTCTAGCCATGGATGTGACCCAATGCCAAAGGACCATCTGGAACCACAGTGCTTCCATCCACCTGATTGTCATTATGGCCTCTGCCTGGAACCTCCTGCTTCTTGCCCCAGCAGGCAGGGCTGGACACCCTCAGATATGGATATTGGCCTAAATCAAGCCTGAGATAATGACACATCTTGGAGCATTGCAATGGATGCTGCTAACTCCTTAGGAGCTAATCTAATGAAAATGCTAATATTTATTAAGTACTGCTTCTGTGCCAAGTGCTGCTCTAAATATTTTGTGTACATTTTTCCGCTTAATTTTATAATAACCCATGAGTTAGATACTATAATCATTACCATTTTTTATACGTAAATAAATCTGACCAAGCATGCTTGGTAATTTACCCAAAAAAGTAGTGAGTCAGGTTTGGGGCCTAAATACAAGCTCTCAATGTCTAGGCCATGCCAATTAGTACATCTCTTGACCTGTGTTGATTTAGTTTCAACCTTATTCTTTCCCATGAGCTGGTGGCTGAGATTTTAGCATTCCATGAGTGCTATGAAAGATATTTATTACTATTATAATAGAATTAAACAAAGCAATGTGTATACACTATAAACAGTATTTTAAAATTTTAAACCAATATTAAGAAAAAACCCATTTCAGTCATGTATTTTGTTCAGATAACTAAGATTTACTTTTCTAAGTATCAAAATATTTTGAACTATTTTGGTTTGAAGTTTCCTAAAATAATTCACAACTTCCCAAAGTAAAAAATGGAATGATGGACATAGGCAGTATTTTCTTCAAGGTAAGTGGTTTAAATAGATCTTGAGTTGAGAGGATCTTGTGAGGGCAGGAGACTGTAGGTATTTACAATGTATTAGTTATTAAAGGTTGTCCTGACTATTGTCCTGATTATTGTTTTTTTTTTTTTCTAGAAAATTACTAAGTAGGAGAAACATCAGCAGCCACGCCAGTGAAAAGCGGGTACCTTGAGAGGAATGTTCTATGTGTTGGGGAGCATCGTGTTTCTTACTCTCCCTTCCTTTCCCCTCCATCTACCGATCCCTCTCTCCTCACCTACTTACACACTCAGCCTTCTTGTGCAGGAGAAAGGATCTGATATGCACTAGCAAACTGATCTGTAAGGGTCCCAAATAACCATATCTGAGTAAACATTTTGATGGGAAGATATGAACAGAATCAGAGAGTTGCATGTTCTCCCTTCATTTGATTCTTTGTGCACTGTGGGTTTTTTTTTTTTTCCTCGTTTTCTTCCCCTTTCTTTTATCTCATGATATCAGTGAGCTACAGTGAATCCTGTGGTATCTCTTATGTTTGGCTACCCTCACCCTTTTGGGATCAAATGGAGGAAAGGAATGGGAGTTTCTTTGGACTAGGACTTTCAATAACCCCCTAAGCCTACATTTAGTTTAGTTAAGAAGCAAATGATGTCCTCAAGGGCCTACCTGATGCAAAAGGATAAAAGTTTAACTTGAGTTTGGAGGCTAATATCTCAGCTAGTAATAATATATGATTGCCTTAAGTCTTCTTTTTTATACATCTTTTCTAATATATAAAGATGGATTGCAAAGGAGATAGGCAGCATAAGATTCAAATTCTGGTCATCTTTCCACTTTGTAAAATAATAGATATCAAAAAATATTGTATTTAATACATGCCAATGCCAAAGGCATACTACAGGCTCATGCAGCCACAGGATGATCCCTGGAATCTTGATGGATTTAAAAAAATTAAAAGACCCAGCAGGCATGTGCCATGAAATTGACAGACACATTGGAACATGGATGTGAGCCACAAGATCATTCTACTCAGGAAAATTTAAATTGAGTACAAGAAGCATTAACTAATAGAAAACCAAGTTTATGATCGAAACTGATAAAACAAGAAGAAACACAAAAGAGGAACAAGAGACAAAGAGGTGGTATATGGATCTTGACTGTCAGACAGGGAGTTTCAATGGTATCTGACAGCATGAAGACCCAGCTATGTTACGGCTCAGAAGCAAAAAAAAGTTAATGCTTTCTGTGCAGACTCAATTTCTGAGTCTCATACTACCATGGAGAGATTACAGACCCCTCCCTTGCTACCTGAGCTTCTTCCACATTATATTAAATCATGCCTTTACTTCTCTGTCTGCCTCATCTCTGGATGAGAAATGTGTCTATGTATCTTCATTTTCTGTATGTCCAGCTCTATCCTTCTGTCTGGAATAAAGTAGATACCCAATGAGCCATTGAATGAAAAAAGTACTGAGATCCAAACAGTGTTGATTCCTTGTGGGCCAATGGGAATTTCCCCTTTTTAATTTCTCCCAGAGCACAAGTGGCTCTGGGGTCTGGGGCAGGATTACAACTATAGGCCAGGATAATGATCCCCACTATAAAGTTTCAGAGTTCTAGATAAACACACCCTCTCTTCATGGAGAATGTATACTGTGGAGACACACAAGAAATAATGAGAAAATACCTACACTCTAGGATGGAATACAGTCTGGATTTCTAAAGACAGAATGTAATACTAAACCCTCAACAAATATTTTCTACATGAATAAATGACCCTGTCCAGAGGGTTTAGTCATTGAAATGCTCAGAGGAGACATCAGCAGGCCCCTGAAGGACAGGCAAGATTTGAGGAGTTGGAGAGGAGGGTGTCAGGGAATGCTAGACAGGATCAGAGCCAAACTTAGTGATTCAGCATGGCACAGCATTTACTGTCAACGTCCTCCATGCCAAGAGCCACATTACCATATGGGCGAATTCAGTTCTGATAACTTTTCCCAAAACTTCTCTGTTCCCTTGTATTGATGTTTTATGCTAACTCTGTCCTCTAGGTACCGTGGAATGCCTTAAAAATAAGATTGTCTTATTAAAAGCCTGCTTCAGACACTGGGGCTTTTATATCCTAGGATGGGGATCTAAATAAGACATAAACTAATCATAAAGAAATATGACTTCTTTTCTCCCATTTTTTTTTTAACCAAGAAAATATTATTGTTATTGTTGCTCTTTGACAAACAGGGAGATTAAACTTGCTCCTGATAAGGAATCTGGAAGTAAATCTTCTGTGGCAGGCAATAAAGAAGAACGTTTCTGGACACACCTCACTCAAACCTTTTCTTTCAGCATTCCACTCAAACAAAACATTCTCCTTTGTACCATTAGTTGTCACTAATTCAGCCGAGCCGAATAAGACCCTTCTTTGCTCCTGGTACTGTGGTCCTTTGTAATATAGACACTACATTCTTACAATAGGGGAGAAGCAGAACTCGACCAGCCCCAAACAACATGGGTCCTAAGAAAACACCTAGATATAGCTTGCATAAAGTCTTGAACCACAAAAACCTTTTAATTCATTATGTTGCTTTTCACGATGCCTTGGTATGAAATGTGGAATGAAGAATCTGTTTTTAAAGAGAGACCATTCTAATCTCTCCATCTAGGCACCCTTTACTACAAATATTCTTAACACAATTGCCTCCAAGAAGTTTGCAAACAAAGGCAAAGACAGACAAAGAACATATGCTAAATTGATCATTTTTGTGTCTGAATATTCACTGTTTGAGAGACAGGAAACTGTTCAATCTGATCTGGGGTATGATTATACTGGAGTCCAAATTGAAGTGTCTGCGGAAATGGATTGGGCGAGCTTCTCGCTTGTCAGTCATATCACTTATGCGGTGCACAGTGAGATGAGGGCACTCATGGGAAACAGTAGAAGTGGTTCTGCACTACACCTAGACAGATGGGTGTTCCTCTCCTGTGAGGAGGAGGCCCTCGCTGCCTCAGCAACCACTGCAGACAGACTACAGGGTGGGAGAGCCCTCTCTAACACTGCCCACACCCTCTGAGGCCTTCTTGGGGAGAGCTCCAGACACATTCCCTGAGCTCAGATTCAAGGACCAGCTGTTCTTCAATCCAATGGGCAAGCACATGTCTTGGAGAACTGGGTTGGGGAGAAGGAAGCTTTGGACATGACACTGCAATACGGTGAGAGAAATAGGGTGAAAACCTGGAAACACTGAAATAGTGGAAGGTGCCAGGAGCACTTTAAGACAAAAGAAAAGCAAAGTAAACATGTGCTGCCTCAGAGTGCTGTGCAGAAGAGGAATTCCGGTGAGAAATGATGTTTCTGGAATCGATCCTCATCACTTACCAAGAACAATTTAAATTATATGTGTCAGTTTTAGCAAAAGATGTCAGGACATAATTGGGTTTGCTCTCAGGGCAGTGGATGCAAGATTCCCTCTTTGCAGGGAATCTTTGAACCTGTTTCAGTCCAGGTTCTCCAGAAAACAAACCAACCAACCCAGAACCGATGCAGGTGAAGCAAAAAGAGAGAGAGAGAGAGAGAGAGAGAGATTGATTAAGGAATTAATTCATGAGATTATGAGAACTGTCAAAGTTGAAGTCTGTAGGGCAGGTCAACAGGCTGGAAACTCAGCAGCATTTATATTTTATAATCTTGAGGCAGAATTCCTTCCTCTCGGGGAAACCTCAGTGTTTTCTCTTAAGGCATCCAGCCGATTGGATGAGGCCCACACACATTATTGAGGGTCATTACCTTTATTTAAAGTCAACTGATGTAAATGTTAATCACATCTGCAAAAGACCTTCACAGCAATAGCTAGACTACTGCTTGGTGAACTGGGGGTGCATCATAGCCTACCATGTTGACATGGAAAAGTAACCGTCAGAATACACACACACACACACACACACACACACACGTGAGGCAGTATATGATGCCCAATAATCCCTTAAAATATATTTCTGCTTTAAATGACCCCAATTTTCCCTCCATTCCACTATTAACACTTTTAATGTTTTCTTTTGTTAAATATTTATAATAGTGATTCCACATCTTTCATTGTGTTATTTCCATTATAAAAATGGGGTCCCCCATCCATTTCCTGATAACATTCTCAGGTTCCCCACACTCTGAGCCCACCCAGCCTCTCAGTCTTACTGCCTGGCATCCCTCTAAAACAAGTTTTGGTCCGTTTCTTGGTGCCCTCTGATGGAGACTCTTTCTTGCTTGGCTTTTTGGATCTCTCCATCAAGAGAACCTTCACTTTGTTTTCAAATATTGGAATTTTTACCAATATTTTACTGTGGATTCTTTCCTGATTGGCTAAGTGCAGATTTGTTACTCTCAGAAGCCCTGGTGTATGTATGTATTTGCTCTAATCATTCTTCTTCCGAAAAAAGGAAGGACCACTCTCCCTGCCCCTGTGAATTTGGGCCAAGTCAGGTGCCTTGCTTTGGCCAGTGTAATGCAGGAGAAAGTGGCATGCCAGAAACCGCTTTGGTGCTTCTCTTCCTTCCTGAGAGTACCTCTCAGTGTTTCAGACAATGGAGGCTCTGTAAGTCAAGTTTTGAGTAAGTAAAGTTTCAATTTGATTCATGTTTTTATTTGATTCATAGGATTTGTTTTAGTGTTTCTTCCTGTGCAGCTCTGTGTTAGCAGAGGCTAGAACTCAAGAGTGAGGCATGGATAGTTACTTTTACCAAACATTTGTGAATTCTCTGACACTTGCTCGCCTTCTGACAATTAGATATAGTCAGGTGACTGGTTCTAGTTAAGGGACTGTGAGTAAAAGGTGATAAATCTCCCTTCCAGGCAAAATAATTTAATTGTTGGTAGGCAGCCCTGCAGCCTCTCTTCCCCTTTGGTGTGACTGAGGAGGCTGTGTGTTGGGATGGCAGAAAAAGAAGATGGAAGCCGCCTGGGTTGCTAAGTTACCACTTGGAAGATAGCTGCCTCGTGGAGCTGTTGGGCTTATGTTAGATTTGCATGAGCAAGAAATAAATTGTTATGTGTTAAGTCACAGAGATCTGGAGTCATTTGTTACTGCGGCATATGCCTATCCCATTCTTCCCCCAAAATGAAGCATAGTGTGCATGTGTAATAGTGGGGGTGCATATAGGTGCCAAAGGAACAATGCACAACAGAAGGGAAATGAGGGCCCTGGTCCCTCAGTACAGTGAGTTTTCTTTATTTTTTGTTCTTTCTTTTTAATTTAGGATGGAAAGATACCAAGAAAAATCTTCATCTGCTTTGCTATTTTTCCTAGGGCTGGTCTCGAATACCAACCTAACGGAACCATCTTTTCTCCCTGGACAATTTGCACTTCAGAAAAGCATTTGGAACTAAGTTTTCATAAGGTAGAAAGTAATTTAATGTTGAAAAGGTAGAGCCAACCATACATGAATAAATGCATATCCATTGCATATTAATAATGCAATATAATAATCTACCCTTCTCACTTTTAGAAGACTCCTCTGAGCCTTTCCCAATGTGAAGGCAGCTCTGAGCTCCAGGCCAATTCTGACTTTTTTCTCCTTGTTTCTACGGAGTGTTCAGGAGAGTTACAAGCAGACTCCAGGAAATCCATTTGAAATGGAACACTGACAAAGTTCACCTAGACTAGAGAGTATGGAACCAAAATGTGTGTAGCTATGTCCTATCTGAAATAATTGAATGAAAAATGGCGGTATTTTTCTAGATGAGGAAGAACTTAAAAAGAACATGATTACTGTTTTGAGTTATGTTAGAGGGTGTCGTGTATATGATTGTAATAGAGAAACCACAAACAGTTTGGGCTTATTGTTTGCTTTGGAGCAATAGCAACTCGTATATTGGCAGGGCCTAAAGTAAAGGAGAAATCTCTGCCTCTCAGGGCTAATGAAAGAGAAATTTCTATTTTCGAAACTCTGTGCTTGGTTTAATGAAAAAGTTGCCATCTACTACTGACAGGATTTATTCATTATTCATTCAACGTACATATGACCAGCATTGAGTTCAGTGATGTGTTTATAAAGATCAAGGAAGTTTTAGTCCCTGACTTCAAATAGCTCAGATAACTCTTATTCTAGTAGAGGAAACAAGTAGATGACCAAAAATTCTATGACAGAGGGAGAGACCATGTATAGTGGCATGTAAAGAGAGAAACATTAATTCTCCCGAGGGTTGCTAGAGGTTATCTTTGAGAAGGTCACACTCAGGCTGAGATTCTAAGAAAGACAAGATCAAGAACAGACCATTATCAGAAGAGGAAATAGAGCATGCAATAGCACTGAAAATGAAAAATATGTGTTTTATGTGTTTTGTTTTAGAGAAATGTAAGAGATTCTGTACAGGTAGAGCCTTCTCATAGTGTGAGAGGAATTTGGGACAGTAGAGAAGCCAGGATGTGGAAGCCTTGAGTTTTGGGGATTTTAGAATAATAGGCAGTGGGGAGCCATAGGGAGCCTTGGAGAAGCTTAGTCAACTTTGTACAATCCCAAAGTTCCATGGCTCTATGGAACTGTTGCTTCTTTTTAACTTCCACAGTCCTTGCTATATACATCTCAGTAGTACTTATCTTTTTCCTGCCATAATTGCCCTTAATTTTGAAGCTCTTTTTGTTCCATTTTTAAATCGTTTTCCACCAAAACAGAAGTGTCCTTAGTACAAGAATCATATCCTCTGTCTTGATATTTCTTATGGTGCCTAGCATATACATTTGCCTATAATAGATGTTCAACAAAAGGGTATTGCTACAATTCTATGATTTAAACCTTATGGAGATCTCTTTATGTCCCAGAGAGGATGCCAGAAAAGAAGTATAAAACTCTCATACCAAAGTCTGAAGCCACAGCAAGTATTCAATGAGCATGCAATTTAGGTTAGAATATCTGAGATCAATATCAAGCCACTGCCACTTACCAGGTGAAGTTATTAACAGATCTGAGACTGGAGTTCTTCATGTGTAAAATGGGTACTATAATTATAATATTTATCATACAGGGCTTTTGTGAAAATCAAGGAACATGATATAAGTAAAAATGTTGCAGGAATTATGAAATAGCATAAAATTGCCCTCAAAATTGATAATGACAGTGATGTCATTGGTGAAAATAATGACAATTTTTATGGTAGCCAGTCATACAGAAATATTCTATACTCATATAATTCAGGTATGAGTACTTGAGGAAAAAAAAGCACATCTTTCTTATCGTGTTAAATCAAGAAATATTTACTACCTTAATAATTTAACCAGTGGTTTTCCCCTCCCAATACAGCTTCCATTTAGAAAGTCGTATTGCATATTGATGATGAAAACAGAATGGGAAGTCAGAATGATGCTGCTGACAGTGAGGTGCTGCTTGTTCTGGCTCCATAACTAACCACCTTTTTGGGCTTTCACAGCCATGAAATGGCTAGTAATACAATTTTGGCCCCCTCCACTGGAGGATTACATTGCTGGTCAAATTAAAGAATGTCAAAATGCACCACCATATTTATGCAAAGAATATGCTATTCCTAGAAGCGGAATACTGCATGGTGCAATATGGTACTCATCTGGTGATTTCTGCGGGCATATGTAGCCAAGAATGGTGAAGCTGGGGAACTCACAGTGATGGCCATCAACTACATCACCTATAGCCACCTACTCTATCCCACACTTGTTCACACGGGAACTTTATGCATAGAAATGGTTTTCCCAATCACAGGGATTGTAAGAGCAAGGTTATTGCAGCTGCATGGGCACATAAAAAAGGCAGGAAATGAAATGTCAACAGCAAGCGTAATACCTTTCTAATATATGTCCTTCACTTATTGAGACAGTTACCAGGATGTTCTTGAAAGAAGAATGATTTGTTTATAAACCAGGTACATTATTTCAGCTCTTTAGAGGAGGGGAAAAAATGTCTTCATCATATTTTCCTCTCCTCACATGATCCAACAAGATATTTTCTACATTTCTTTGAATACGCATTCCTTTATTAATTCATTCACAACTAATTCCTGGACACCTACTATGTGCTAGTTACACTGAGAATATTGAGGCTAAATGAGTTGTCCTTGTTCTCAAACACTTTTCCATTTAGTAGGGAAAGTCAGGCAGGCAAACAAATCAGAGCAATAAAATATTATAGTTGTTATGATAGAAGTATATGCAGCATACACAGGGAGACACAAAAGGGAATGTTTAATTCTGCCTGGGGAGAAAGAAAAGACTTTATGAAGGAGGTGGTGTTTGATGTGGTTCTTAAAATATGAGTGGTTTTTACAGGCAGACAACAGGGAGAATAGCTTCCTTGGCCAAAGACAATGGGGAGCTAAAAGTAGCTCACTGTAGAACAGGTCAGAGGAGGGCATGTTCAGCTTCCTGAGTGAACTGTGAAGACAGAGTGTGCAAGGGCGGATCATGGAGGATGTATGGAGTCAGATGGAGGAAGTTAGACTGTATTGTGTGAGAAATGAGAACACTAGTGGAGATGTTAAGCCAGCGAGTGACAATGAGCAGTTTCTCATTTTAGAAAGGGGCTGTGGTGGTTGGTGGAAGTGGGAGTAGGCAGTAGGACACCAGTGAAGAGACATTTGCCATGGTCCACGTAAGTGAGGATGGCCTCCCTGGCCAAGACAGGATGAACTGGGGGAGGGACAGCAAGCTGCCGAGTTATTCCCACTCTCTTTCCTACATCTTCAACCTCTGCCCTGTTCCTAACCTGTCAGTATTTAAGGATACTTCAGGACCTCTCATCGTAAAAACAAAACAAACTTTCAGCTACCACACCATTCTCTTTTCCTCACTGCTAGAGTTCTTCAAGATTTGTGTGTTTCTCAAAAAGGGGGCTAGAGTGAGCTACTGCTGTCTTTAAAAATGTCATAGAAGAAGCAGCACTACAATAAGACTTTTAATAATAAGAAAGCTATTCAGAGAAACAGCAAAATAAAGGCCTGTGTACCAAATCAGTCTCTAATGTTACTTCTATAAATACATAGAATTTTATCCACATTTATATCACTGTGCTAGGCCCTCTGGGAAGTGGAAAGATGCCTAGGATATAGTTTGCTGTTCATAGAACATAGCTCATCCAGGAGGATAAATCATATTTAAAATAATTTAAAAATAGGAGTGCCTGGGTGGTTCAGTCAATTTAGAGGCTGACTCTTGTTTTTGGCTCAAGTCATGATCTCAGGGTCCTGGGATGGAGCCCCGCATTTGGCTCCATGCTCAAGATAGTGTCTGCTTGAGAATTCTCTCTCTCTCTCTCTGTCCTTTGGCCCCTCCCCTTCCCCACATAAATAAATAAATCTTTAAAAAATGATTTTAAAATAAGTTCAAAAGCCCTGCGTGGAGGCACAGCCATAGTCAAACATCTAGATATGGGATATAGCATTCAGTAGTACACGCTGCAGTTTTCCACCTCTGACCCTATTGTTGAGTGTTGAGGCCATAACTCAGTTTTCCAAACTACAGACATACTTCCTGTTGTGTACTTGGAGAAGAGTGTCATAGTTAATTCAGTCATTAGACACAGGTTTTCGTTTGTTTGTTTGTTTGTTTGTTTGTTTTAGACACAGTTCTTATCCCACTTGATTCCATAATCAGATTTTGGAGATTTAAAGACTCTTCCTGTATTGAACAAGGGTCTGTCCTCCTGTAAGGCATGTGTGTCTATCTAGCTGGTGTTACAAAATTTGCATAGTCATCATTATCAGAACAGAAATTAGGTCACACGTGACAGTCTTTTCTAATGGTTGGGAAGTAACATTGCCTAGAGCTTAAGGGCATGGAGAGTCAGACAACAGGAAGCTCATATTCAAACCCTAAGTGTGGGATCAAAGGAAAGACCCTTTACTTTCCTGTGCCCTAGTTTCTTTATCTATAAAGTGTAGATAACAATAGTATCTGCCTCTTAGAGTTGCTATAAGACATCTAGTATGTGGCAAAAATTAACTTCTGTCATCATTATGATTCTTATCAGGTAAAGATGGTGAGATCTTGTCCCTAGTGCCTGGATAACTGGGTCAAAGCTATTTATGAAAACCTCATGCGTACCAACGACTCTGCCCAAGCACTTCAAGCAAAGTATCACCAAGACCACAAATGAGAATTTGACTTGGACTTTCCTAAATGGTTAGGTTAGGTTTTTATCTAAACATTTTGATTTTCATGCACTTAAATGTAAAAGGAAATGGCCTATATTAAATGCTGGTCAAAGCATTTTTTTTTTTTTTGATTCTTAAAACAAAACAAAACAAAACCCACACTCTCCATGATATTAAATTACTTAAAATTCACATACAAAAGTAGTGACCTTTCTCCTATAAATAAATAAAAAAATCTCAGCATGGAAATGCATTAGCTAAAATAAGTGTTTGATCCTTTCAACCAAAGCCCATTTCCTTCTTCCATCCAGAAAGCCTTGAAGTGTGAGTATTACACTACTTGCAGATTTCTATGTAAGCAGGGGATAAATAGTCCGCTTCTGTAATTAATAACTATTAAAGCTGTTTGACTGATCATATCTTTGGGCTCCTGAAATCTCTTCTGTGCAGGTGCGCATTAATGGAATCCATTAAATTCATATATTTCAACAGATAGTAATTTACGATCTTTTATAAGATCTGTCAGGAGCCGCAGCAAGAGATACAGGACTGTCTCAGGGCATTACAGAACAAACCAGACTCCCTCTCTCAGAAACGACTTGCTGTTGCGTACCAAATATGAATGTCAATGCACTGGGCAGTCACATTAGGTGCATTCTATGCCATTTGCTGTCTGAGAATATGCAGAATAAGCTTTTTATCACTGGTGAAGCCCTGACCAGGGCTGAACAATTTTCAGAGATGCTGAAGGAAGAGTGTGTGGGAGTTCTAACCACTTTATATTTACCATAAAAAGGGAGAAATTGAGAATATAGCAGGCTCTGGGAAAGTAATGGGTTTTCCTAGGGGTGAGTCACCCTCAAAAAACCAAATAGTTTGTAAGCTCTCTTAATGGGGCAGCCTCCCCATTCTTTCCCTGTTTCCAAGGGAAATAAAAGTCAGCCTTGTCTTCAGCCTGAACACCTTCTGGCTTGGCCCAAAGAGAAGCTCTGTCCTCTCAGAGATGGGATATTCTTTTAGCAGGGCTGGGGTTCTGAATAAGCAGAGTAATTAGTTGCATTCCTAGGAGCTATTTGAGAATGGCAGAGCTATGTTTACAATGTGAAATTCTACTTGAGGAGTTTTCATAATTAATTGAAAGCTGAAAACAAGCCGGAGAAATCCAGTTATGTAGATGTTATGTAATTATCTAGTAGAATCTGAAGGTATGGTTAGTGGACACCTTGCTTAGAGCCAAGAGTGGGTGAATGAGGAAGTTGCTCTGAGCCACAAAGGGCAGAACGATGGGATCAAGTTGGGAAAGTGGGAATGGCAAGAGCTTTAAAAGGTCCCTTTCATACTTTTTATGAATGAAGCAAAATTGTTTTCTGGTGATTTGGAAAAGAGGGACAGACCTGAGTTGAGATCAAAGCCCATAAGATTGCAATGAACCTTTCCTATTTATGGAATGCTTTTACCACTCAAAGAATTCTGTGAGACAATTAAATGAGACTGGTTGTCCCTACTTTAAAGCAGGTAGCTTCAAAAGTTAGTTTGTGTCTTTCAAGATGAAACTAGAATTTGTCCTTTTCTGGAGATTTCTAAAGAGACACATACAGAGATATATGCTTTCCGGGCTTAGCCATGCCATGAAACTAAATCCAGAGTGACAGTGTGAGTGCATATGACTGTTACCATTGGGGGAAGAAGGGTGTAAAGTTTTGTTTGCCTCTTTGTTCAAGATTTTTTTTTAAGTTGGCTCCCCACCCAGCATGGAGCCCAACATGGAGCTTGAATTCACGACCCTAAGATCAAGACCTGAGCTAAGATTAAGAGTCTGTCATTTAACAAATGAGATATCTAGTTGCCCCTAAAATTCTTTGTTTTTATACACCAGCTTACTATAGAGTTCTGTAGATTGTCCACACCCAACATTTTTCTGCCTCCATCTTTAAACGTGGGCTTGTGAAATAAGACTCTGGCATAAATATGGAATAGAACTATGAAGTAAATCTAAATAAATTAATATATTTCATATTCTGGCTATGTTATAATTGGAATTTCTTTAACCTCCTTATTGCATTCAAATACTTTGAGAGATATTATGGATAAGATTAATCAGTGTTAACTACTTATATTAATGATTCAGGTTAAATCTTTCAAACAATAATTTGTCAAATAAATATTCTAAGACACATGTTAAGTGCTACGTTTACAAGGAAAAATAAAACATGGTCCTTGGTCTTGAAAAACTTACCATTTAGTGAGAAAGCCCAGGAGCCAATAATTACAAGACAACTTGCTAATACAAACGAAGGTGCACACACCGATGCTATGGGGATTTAAGGCAGTCAGCGATCTCAACAAGGATGGGGTTGGAGCTTCCGAGTCCTGAGGACATTTGATCTGAGTCTTGAAGAGATCTTTCATTCACCCAACATGTATTCATTAAGTGTCAATTATGTTCAGATGCTAAGTGAATAGAATTGAATTTTGTAAAAAGGGAAGGTCAAAGTGGGAAGATTGTATCCAATCTGGAGCTGACAAATTGACAGTGAAAGAGACGGAAATTAATATTTGCTGCACATGTATTGTTTGCCAGGTATTTGATCCTCTCAGCAGGTCAGTTTTAAGCACTTGTATTTCCACATTACAGATGAGAAACCTGAGTGTCAGAGAAGCTAATCTGCTCGTGCAGGTTTATAGAGCTAGTATGAAGCTGAGCTGGAGTATAAATGTAACTGGGCTCCTTCCAGGACCATGGTCTTCCCATCCTCATGACAGTTGTCTTCTTGTACATTCTTAGAAACAATAAAATGAGATGAAGGGAAAGTGAGAAATGGCACCAGAGTCAATGTGATTTTGGTAACTGAGATATTTTGTGCTTTAGCTGGAGATGGAAGCCTTAGAAGAAGAACATAAGAAAAACATTGGCTTTAGAATCAGAATCAACTGGGCTCATATCCTGTTGTTGGCTCTGTTGTCATTGATTCCCAGCCTAATCAGACATGGAATGGGGATAATAATATTCATTGCATCAATGTGTAGTGAAGTCCAGGGTTTATTTTAAATAAATATAATACATAGTAGTCATATGGCTAATATTATTTCAACTTTCCACTCTGCTCACCCTAAGAAAAGCAATTTTTTAATATTTTGAAACAGAGAATTTCACTAGGAGAATGAATTGATATGAAGCAAACAAAAAGGGGTTCTTCATATTTATTTAGGCAATGAATGATTCTTGCTACATATATCGCTGACCAAATTCCATATGCAAAGGATTAATGGGACTGGTTTTGCTTCCCATGTGGACTTTCTTGTTTCTTCTCCTGTATCTTTATTTTGCTTTGTTCAGAGAATTGTTACTGCATTCTAATTCCAAAAGGTCTATCCATATCCATCCATCACCTACTTTTAGAATGTTTATTGGTCTTGACTTTGAGAAGTCTTAATAGTCTATACTCATACTACTTTCATGATATTAAGATTAATTACCTCCATTGCATTTAGACCACTGTTTCTCATTATTTTGGTTAAAGCTTAGCTGACTTGAGCCTGTTTTAGGAACTTTCATTTCATCCTGATTCACTGATCTCACAGTGCTTGCGGTGGGTCTATCCAGTGACCTTGGCCACAGTTGAGAGCACCTGCCAACTCCATGGGAGCAATAATCAGAAGTTGTTTCTGACTGAGCATGTCATATGATGGCTATATTGGAGCACTAAGATAATTACCTTAAGATCAAGCCAGTGAACTAAAGGAGGAAAAAGAGGATCTTTAAATTGTTGGGTAGTTGTGTATAATCAGATTAAGTATCTACTTTTTCATGACCCATAGATAGACTAAATGGTGAGTGTTAAAGACACATAATAAAAAATACAACGTTATAGAGAACTTCTTTACGGTAAGCCTAGAAAGTAGAGAAATGAATTGAGTAGTATTTCTATGAGATTGGCTCAAGTTGAAAAGCTGGTAGAATCAAAACCAAAAGAGTAGAACCATCCAATTGGAGAATACTTTGAGTGAGATATAATCTCTTAGGTGATGGTTAAACCCAGACTGGACATGGCAGTAGCAAATGCACTCTAAGGAACAATTTTGGCGGGAGGAACAAGTTGGCCTTATTGCCTTAATGGATCATCCCTTTCTCTATCTGCTGTGATATGAGAGCTGATGAGATCTTGCCCGAGGCAGCGGGACTGTCTCAACACAGATTGTCTCTCCATCCACAGGGGTAAACACTATACTGGGAGATTTAAAGTGAAATTTAGAATTACAGGGAAGTACCTAGGAAACGAATATTTTTTTCTTCAGTGAACTCTTAAGAGGGCTTGTCAGTAAAGTTCAAGCAAGCAGGTGTGCTGAAAATTGCTTTAAAACCAAAGAGACAGTAGGAGGCATGCATATGCCAGAAATCATAGCCCCCGTGAGAGAGACAAGCCCATTTTTCAGCAGGAGCAGCTGTTGGTGCATCTGCAGACAGGTTGTTGTCAGGAGTGTTGAGCAGAGAAATTTCAGGAGAAAGGCGCTCATGAGGGGGGAAGAGGCGCGAGGTCTCTAGTGAGACTTTAGATTGGAGTTTGTTAAATCCTGAGCAATAAAAATTGCAGTTCACTCTAATGAAACTTCCTGGGAAGACTATTAGTATTAAACAGGGTGACTCTCCCCCCAGAAATAATGCTAAATCACAGTCACAAATAATTCCGAGTCCAGTTCTGCACAAGGCAGAACATGATTGCACTTTTTAAATTAAATTCACTCTTATTGCTTTGGCGGTGGCCGTTTTCTGAAATTAATAGGAATTGCAACATGAGCCAAAGGGCCAAGGGTAGCCATCCTGCATAGAGGGCATGAAGGTACAGATGACAGAGATGGGTAGGCAGGCAGGGTAGCAGTCATGATATTTTATTAGGCATTTACTTGAAGGGAGTAGATAGATTAAAATGTCTTTAAAGTTCTAGAATCACAGTTTCACAAAACCATTGTTGGTTTTAAGGCTCAAAATAATACTCTGTGTTGTATTATATGAAAGTAAACTGTTTCTTTTAATATCACTGTGAGCATCATGTGAACCAAAATTATCTTCTTTATATGGCCCATAGTTGGTAGCAATTGTGTCCACCAGGTAGGCACTTACTCTTTACTTTATATATATATATATATATATATATATATATATATATATATTGAGAGAGAGAGAGAGAGAAAAGCTCAGGTATGTGAGCAGGGGTGGGGGGAAGGGGCAGGGGATTGGGGAGACAGAGAATCTTAAGCAGGCTCCACAGTCAACATGGATCCCAAGGTAGGGCTGGAGCTCATGAACCTGATATGGACATGAACTAAAATTGAGAGTTCAACACCTAACCAACTAATCCACCCAGGTGCCCCTCACTCCTTACTTTTTGAATTACATGGTAACATTCAAAGTAAGTCTTTGAGACTCTAATTTATTAATAGTAATCATCTTTATTCCACAAGCCTCAATGTGAATCATTTATTGAAATTCAATAAGCAAATCATTTATTCATGAGTTTAGGAAATATTTGTTGTGTCTTCTCACTCAAAAAGAACCAAGTGATTATTTTTCTGATACAGAGATAAATAGCACATGGTTCCTACCCTCAAAGAGCTCACTGTAGAGTGAGTGAAAGGGCTAACAAAATAAGCAATCACAATACCAAGGAGTAAGTGCTAAAGTATCTGTATTTACCAATAGTGACAAGGAAGCTAGACCTCAGCCTGGGGACTAGGATTAGGAAACATTGCTAGGAGGAGGGGATACTGGTTTGGGGAAGATGAATGAGGACCAGCCAAGTGGGCAGGGTTGAGCAGGGTTGTAAATGGCAACAGCATGGGCACAATGGGGAAAAAACAAAAAACAAAAACAAAAAAACCCAAAAAACATGACAATTAGGGATCTGAACATGGATCAGGAGAACCAAAAGGAGAAAGGATGAAAAATCATGGATTGAGAGTAGCCTGAAGAAACAAGTTGGGGCCAGAGGCTGAAGCAGGTTGTGTGAAGGTGCATGAAAGTAATTACAAGTCATTAGAATTTGAATAGCAGTAGTGTAAATAGATTCACACTTTAGAAAGGACTTTTGGTGGCACTGTGGAGGATGAATTAGAGTAAAGTGAAGCTGAAGGCCCAAAGGTTGTTTAGGAAATTATTGCAACATGCCAGATGAACTAAGGCAGCAGAGTAGATAGCAGTGGGGTGACCTGAGGTATTTGGGAAATAATGTTAACAAGACTTGGAGAAGAATAGGATGGAGGTGAGTGGGGAGGGTGAGGATAGTTCCAGGAAACATTCCTGTAAGCACATTGAACATATTAACCTATTTAAAATCACCAAGAGTCCAATTCATTAGGTACTAATGTTAAGTCCACATTACTGATGAGGAAATGGAGGCAAACTCAGGTAGGTTAATTCATTGTACTATACTCATCAGGGTACCCTTGTTGTAGGATCTTGCTGCAGATTGGTGTATTCCAAATCATCAGGGAAAAGAATCAGAATCAAACTCAGCATGTGTGTTCTTTCAAGTACACGCTTGGACACAGCAATTGGAAATGCATGAAATCAAGGATGAGGGTCACATTTCATATAGACCTTGTGGCACTAGCTAGGGGATGAGGGAAAGAACACCATAGAGAGAAACAGACTCCAGTCCAGATGACAAGTGAGTCCATGCCTACCTATCTCTGTCCCTTTAATACTACACGTGTTTCTGTGAAGTGTTTATTGCAGGGGATAGCCTTGGAACAGTTACTTATAAGTAGGGTTCTCAAAGATGAGGTGATAGAAATTGAAGGCAAGCAATATTCAAAACACAGTGGCTAAATTTTTTATAATAAAAACTCTCAAGTTCAAAAATTGAAAGTTTAAAATGAATATTTTTTGGGGGTAGGGTCTTGTCTCCATTTTCTCATCTGTAATATGGTCATCACATTGATACCTAACTTATAGAAGTCTTCTGATATTAAATAGATTGATATTTTCAATGTGCTTGAAAGAATGTTTTCTGAACTTATCTTTCTCCTCCCTAAAACCCTATCCTGTCACTCTCCAAGCTTTGTATATGAGATATACAAAAAAGAATCCACCTGTGGACAGATAATAGTAAAAATGATAAATATTAAAGTTTAGAAAAATTGAGGGGGAAAAAGATACATTACAAAGAGATACCAATTGGGCTGAAAGAAGAACTTGTCATTGCCCCTGGGAGATGTCACTAAAGAATGCAGGTCATAATATCAAATCGATTCGTGAATAACTCATCAGTCTAGAATTTTATGCCTAACACAATGGAAGAGTGAACAAAACAGCTCTCTTTTATATAAATGCTGAGTTAACTACCTGCCAGTCTTCATGGAAAGCTCAGGTAAGAATGAACAATGAGCAAAGGTAGAAATAGGGTCTGAGAAAAATGGCAAATATTGAAATGGATAAAATATATTAGTAAGTCATTTAATTATTATGTAAAAAATAAGTAATGACTACTTTGCGTCTTTTAAAGGAAACACAAAAATTCTAAATAATAAATAATAAGAATGGGAGGTGATTATCAGTCTATAATTAAAATAAAATTTTTTCTTGTCATATTTTTAAAGAGAAACCAATGAATAATTTATACTTTAATAAAAGATTATGATATATATGCAGAGATATATGAATAAACAATTGAAAGAGCAAAAATAACATCTGGCACTTGCCACAGAAAAGCAACATAAAGAAAATTATGATAATCAAACAAAAACTGGGATAATAAAAAGGTGTCAAAGAAACATAATCAGAAAACACTAAAAAACACTTTAGCTTTTTTTAGAAAAAACTAAAATACTAAGTATGGTAGAATTAAGATAAAATATATCAACAAATATAATAATTATAAAAAGATTAAGGTTTCTTATTAATATCAGAAAATGTAATGTGGATTTTAAAAATCCATTATGCTACTTGTAAAAGATAAATTCAAACAAAGTGACACAGAATGATTAAAAAATGAGAGAAAGAAAGAGATATGGAAGGTAAAAGTAAACAAAGGAATGCTTTATGATATAGTAATATTAAACTCATAATTATGATGCATAACAAAGAGTGTCTAATGAAGAGAAGTAATGTAGTGATAAAAGGAACAACCCTAACAATATAGAACAATCATAAGCATGTATATTCCTAAACTAATTATGTTAAAAGATAGAAAGCAAAATTTAATATAATTAGGAAAATCAAAAGATAAGTTAAACTGAAGATTTTAATACATATCAGACCAAACATTTGGAAAATGTCAACATCAAAATGACTGGAATAAATATATTAAGAAGTTCGAATATATCTACCTAAGTCTATATTTATTTCTACTTCTTTTCAACTATGTATAAAACTCTGTGCTTAAAAGTAGACTGTTTTCAAATACAGTTATTTTTTAAAAGCCTATATTCTAGTGAAAAAAAAAAAGCAGTCTCCATATATTTTGAAGAATCAATGTCATATCAGTCATATTTTCTAACAAATTTCAATAAATGCATCAATGATGTAAAATTAGATAATAAAGAGAGTTTGGACTTTTTCTGAAGTTTATGTACTTATATTAGTCCTTGAGTAAAAAGTAAAATAGAAATAATATTTAGAAGCAACTAGCAAATAAGCCATTAAACATCAAACTTTATGAGGCAAAATGGTATTTAAATTAAAATTTAAATAGAAATATATGGATCTAAATTACCTGCTTAAAAAATAATCATCGATATATAAAAAAGTTATGTTATAAAAATAGACTGATAAATTACAAGTAAACTTTCAGCTGATAAAGCCAGAAACATATCATAGTTAATACAAACAGTAAAAAAGAAATAATAATAATTAAATCATATACTAATAAATAGAAAGCAAAAACCAACACAAAAATGTAATATTTAATAAAATTAAAAACTTCCCAAAACAGATTAACAAAAAAAAGTTTGAAAAACTCTAGTAAGACTGTTTAACAAATAACAGTACCTCAGCTAAACAATACTCTGAACAAAGAGATGTAATTACAGAAATATTTTTTTATAATTACAGAAATAATATTAGTATTTAAAATGCCTTAGGTATTTTAAATGAACTGGGTTTTATACTGCAATGCAAGGATGGTTTAATGTCAGAAAGTCTACTGTTATTTTCAACAGATTGAAGGACAATGATATGATGAACATTTAAGTAGATATATAGAAGAATTGAATAAAATAAAGTGTTTATAGATGATAAACAAAAAAATTATAGCAAAATGAGAATGGAAGAGCATGCCCTTAACCTGATGAAAGATATCTATGAAACGGCACAGCAAACAGATGACTTAAAAGTTAATGGTAAAGCATTACTGTCTGTTAAGTGCAAGAGAGTCCACAATTTGTTAGAATTAATGAAAGAGTTCAGCAACATTGCTACATACCAGTTCTATCTTCTAAAACTCTAACATTTCTTTATAATATTCCACATCAGCAGTAATAAATCTAAAGTTAATAGCAAAAGATACCATTAAGAATGACAACAAAAATGAAAAGGCACTTAAGTATGAATCTGACAAAAGATGTAATAAAAGACCTAAGAATTTAGAAATTAAGGGAAAAGTTACAAGCAATTGGGAAGAACATAAAATAATACATACAGGAATGCCTAGATGGCTCAGTGGTTGAGCATCTGCCTTCTGCTCAGAGTGTGATCTCAGGTTCTTGGAATTGAGTCCTGCATCCAGCTCCCTGAAGGGAGCCTGCTTCTCCCTCTGCCTATGTCTTTGCCTTTCTCTGTGTCTCTCATGAATAAATAAATAAAATCTTTAAAAGAAGACATTATATTATAACTAGGGATGTATGAAAATTGTATAAATATGATGATTTTTAGTTAGAATTTCATGTATATTCAATACAATTACAAACAATATGGTAACAGAGTGTTTTGAAGAACTTGACCCATGAACCATCTGGAAAGTTAAAGAGCAAAGAATAATCTAAAAGAAAAGCAGCAGAAGAGGTAGAATAAAGACTGTCTTATTATTTTCCAAGATTTCTTAAAACACTGTGCTGGTGGAGCAGTGCAGACATATTACACTACTGGAACAAAATGGAAAACCCAAATTAGACCTACTCATATGTGAAAACTTGATGAGTGACAAAAGAGGTATTAAAAACCAGTGGGAGACACTGTAACAAACATTGCTTGTAAAGTAGCTGTTCACAGGGAAAATAAGATAGATAACATAGATCCCTAGGTTATAAAGAAGACAGAGTTAGTTTCAGATGAAAAAAAAAAAAAGCCTATATGCAAAAAGCTGAACTCAGGAACTTTCCGAAGAAACTATAGGAAAAGATCTTCATTATACTAAAAATTTCAAGAACTTCTTCAAGAAGTTACATAAAATCCAGCTATAAGTGTATAAAATTAAAACTTCATATGGTAAAAGATATTTCAAAGAAATAAAAAGAAATGCCACATTATTAGGAAAAATGTTGACAGTAAATATATACATGACAAAAGATTACTTTGCACAAGGTGTAATTTATACTCACGAGTCATTAACAAAAAAAAAAAAGAAAAATGTGCAATTAAAAAAAAAAACGGAAAAGGATCTAAACATACAGTTCCACAAAGACCAAAAACAAATGTCTAACATGGAAACTTACTGAATCTCCCTACTTATCAGGAAAATGTCTATTAAAACAATGTGGTATTTAACAACCACCATATTGGTAAAATTAAAAACCTAGTAATCGCAAATATTTGGATGGATGTGGGTAAGTGGGAACTCTTGCATTGGCATATATAAATAATGTTGGTGAAGCTATCTTGGAGAGCCATTTAGCAATACATACAAAATTGTAGTCCACCCAATTTCCAATCATTTAGGGGAAATAGACAAATGATTCTTAATCTTACAATGGAGTACTCTCCAACAGTTAAAAAGAAACAACGAAACACAATGCTGAGTGAAAATGCAATTGCAAAGAACCTATAAAGGATTTTTGTGATTTATTTTGAAATGAATTTAAAAATTAATATGGATTAACGGGTGGATAGAGAGATAAATACATGGAGAGACGCATGATAAAGCAATTGTAGTGAAATGTCAATGATGAAATCTAGGTGATAGCTGTATAGGTATTGACTGAAATATTCTTTCACTCTGTGATATGTTGAAATTTTTCACGAAAAGTTTCATGAAAAAAAGAACATGTTCAACATAACAATATTTTGTAAATACGCAAAAATTATATTATTGTCTGTGGAGAAACACATAAATAATAAAGTTATAAAAACATCCATGGAAATGACACACACCAACCTCAAGATAATGGTTATACTAAGGGAGGAAGGAAGGGAAGGGGCTAGGAGGTCTTGAATCCTTCCATTAAAGAAAGAGAGAAAGAGAGAACTCTGAAACAAATACAGCAAAATATCTGCACCATCAAAATTATGTTAAAAGGATTATAGTGACTAGAAAAACAGGCTAAAAAAATTATTTCCATGGTATAATGCCTATTCCGTAAGTTCTGGGTTTTTGTTGTTGTTGTTGTTGTTCCATAAGTTTTTAAATACAATATATTCCTATATTTTGCATGTGGATATAAGCATATATAATAAAAGTATAATAATACAAATACAAAGATGCTCATCAGATTAAAAAATATTGGTTACCCCAGGGAAGGGAAAGAGCAAAATGGGTTAGAGAGTGGTAAAGGTCATTTCAATTGAATTTGCAGCATCAGAGTCCTCAAAACAATTTCACTTTTGACAAATCTGGGTAATAGAACACAGTTTTTCATGTTTTAAAATTTTCATGATACATAATAAAAAAGGAATCATAAATCTGTAGAGTATAAAAGAATGACCCTACTTCTCAAGTCAGAAACAGCAACACAAAAGATTCCTATGATGCATGGGAATTTGCTAGCACATTTCAAGAATTATTTTTCCAATTAGTCTATGATATTAGCTTAGATCATGATTTATTAATTATTTTTTATTATAGCCATTGGTTACTGTACATATACTATACATCTGCTTTATGGCCTTTATTTTATATATCTTCCATTGCATCCCGAAATTATAAAGTTTAAAGAATTCTTACTAATTGTGAGTACAACCATCTAAGTAAACTAAACATTCACCTGCATCATTCTGGACAGTTCTCATTCCCTTTTATTAAGGAGCGGAGATCACAAGAACTAAGAAACTCCCTGGGGAAGTTGCATGCCCAAAAGGACTCTTTAATTCAGCATCTAGCAAAGCACAATTGTTTAAGACAAGGACATCTTTATTAGATTGAAAATAGAAGGCCTACAATGGTTACAGTTGAACTCTTCCAGGTCTATATTTGACTTTACCAGCTAAAGAAATCAACCCTGAAGCTATTGGCATCCAGAGTGACTAGAGCAATGCAGAAGATTCTAGAGCTGCGATAGGGTTCTTGCAAACAGAAACCAGAGAAGCAAAGGGACACTGGAATTGTTATAGGACAAGAGTGCCTAGAAGTCGGATTTCTATTTCCTTAAGATATAACACTGGACTGAAATTCCCCTCCATGGGGTTAAGTGTTCCATGGCTAAACTCAGGGTAACTGGGTGCAGAGGTATGAGAAAAAAGAGCCTTCGAAGGATCCTTAAGGCAGATGCCTGGTCATTTCCTTTCCCTTTCTTTCCCTTCCATAGTACTACAAATTTTTTTCCTGCTGAAAGAGCACATTCACAGCCATGACAAAGCCCTCCTCTAAATCCATCCATCAATTTGAAGTGGTTTCTACTTTACAATCTCAATCCACCCCACTTCTATCTCCTTAGAGGGAAAGTACAATGGAAGTGCAAAGTGCTAATAACATATACATCCTCAACTCTTTCACAAGGGTATTGTAAAGACTAATGAGTTATTGTTTGAAAAGACCTTTGTGGCTCTCTGATGAAAGGTGGGATATACATACAGTTCTGAATGTTTTATTTTGTTGTCATTGTTGGTGTTATAATTACAATAGTTGTATGGTCTGTGAGGCATACCGCCAACCAAGCATCTCCTTCTCTCTCCTTCCTTGTTTATGCTTGAAAAGTAAGCCTGCCGCGCTCAATAGGTCTTGGTTGTGTTAATCACTTTTTACTCTGCTGACAGACACCACGGACCAAACTATGGATTATTTAGTTTGCTGAAAGGCCAAATTCAACATTTTGGAAACTGCCCTGAGCTTTCTAACGTTCTCCTTTCCCCTTTCCCATACCTAAAGAGTGTCTTCTCAAGTGTGCAATACTTTTTCTATTTGGAGAATTTGTCTAATCTGCTACATTTGGTTGGGGAGATCTGGAAAGCCCTGGTAAGCAGCAGGGGAAGATATATTTTGCCCCCTTGCAAGATGGAAGCTGGTCTTCTTTACAGATTTGTACCAACAGATACATGAGCTCAAAAGCATCACTCAAGGATAATTGTGCATAGGGCTTTGTTTCTGTGCAAGCTGATTCCTCTAGGTCCTCTTTGACCCTGGGTTCTGGGGGGCTGCTTTGCATTTACTGAATGGTACACCTTTTCCCTGTTGCCCGCCTTTCTCTTGTTATGTATGGGCTGTCTCTGTCTAAAATCCCTTATGCTGATTTTCCAGACACGTTTATTTATGTTCACTCACTAATTGAAAATCTCATATTTGAAGTTATTATTCTGATTGATGTCTGTCATTTTGATCAAGCAGTAGCTCACAGATGCTTTGTTAGAACAATTTTACAAGTGAGTTTATCATCATGCCTTTCTCTCCTGACCTTCTCTATGGCTGGTAGCAAAAAAAAAAAAAAAAAAAAAAACACACAACAGCAACAACAACAACAACAACAAAAACAGTGGAGGCTCAGAGAGGAGATGTTTGGCAAGCCTCCCGAATTCAAGTTTCATTGTGTCTTTACTACTGAAAACAATTCTTCTATTTCAGACATTGTTGACAGGTTGACAGTAATGGAGGAGAAGTGTAGCAGTCAGACTCAGTGCAAGGGAACAAAAATAAGTGGAATAGTGACCTCTCCCATGGGTCAGAACTACCTCTCCCTGTCCCCAAGCCAAGCCACCTTCTCACTGTCCAACATCGGTAACTTCTGGGATTGAGGTAGGGGGAAAGTTTAGTTGTACCTGCTATTAAAAGATGCATTGTGATGCACCCTTATTTTATTTTATTTTATTTTATTTTATTTTATTTTATTTATTATTTTTTTTATGATAGTCACACAGAGAGAGAGAGAGGCAGAGACACAGGCAGAGGGAGAAGCAGGCTCCATGCACCGGGAGCCCGACGTGGGACTCGATCCCCCGTCTCCAGGATGCGCCCTGGGCCAAAGGCAGGCACCAAACCGCTGCGCCACCCCAGGATCCCCTGCACCCTTATTTTAAATGCCCTGACAGGCTGAGCATCCTCAATCAGCAGATGGCACCCTGTATCTTGATACCACAGTGTTTGATGCTGTAGCATTAAGAGGTCATATTTATGCCTAGGTCCCAGTTCCATCTTTAGTAGCTCTGGGACTAGAACAAGCCATTTTATCTCCCTGAGCCTTAACTTTCTCTCTGGCAAAGTAAAGATTATCATGTGTGCCGTTTATTTCTAGGTTACAGATTAAATCACTTAGAACTTCATTTTGTAAAAGTTATAGGAAAATGAGCTGTTTTTCTGTTACTGTTAAAACCCTTTACATGGAATAATCTCCAAAATGTATTTTAGATTATTTTTTAAAATGCAAATACTGAAAAAGGTTTGATTATTTTCCATGATAGGTGAAGTTCAGAGAAGTTTGAAATTCTGAGTTACTTCAGATGAGAGGGCCCTAAGGGGTGGAAAGGGACTCAGAAGAATGAAGTGTGGGACAGAGTAAGCAAAACTTTCAACACTTTGCACATTTGCTAAGTCCTACTAACTTATTCATTTTGTTAGGAAAAACTGTTTCCCGAAATATTGAAGTTGCTCTACAACCAAATATATTCACATTCAAATAAATCTGGTTAAAGCTGCAAATGATATTCCTGCTTTGAAGATTAACAATACCCACTCTCATAGTTAAGTTCATTCCATCAAGAAGCTTATTTCGATTTATTTTATTCAAATTTCTCAAATGCAACTTTTTATTTATCACAAAGATTCAGATCCCAAGAAACTATTACTTTCTGAAACAGTTTTAAAAACCATGCATTAGACCATAGGCTTCCTGTGATTAGGTACTTCTGTCTGTAGAATCATGAACCATTAGTGTTGGAAGGACTTTGAGCTCATTTAATCCAACCCTGTGTCTAATTGCATGGATTTTTTTTTTCCTGTAGGAGGAATTCCTCTTAACACATGAGCACTCAGACTTTGCTAAAATATCTTCATGAGGCCTACCTCATGAGGCCAGAAAGACTAATGGAGGAAAGCTTGAATTTTTGGAAAGTGATTCAGATTGAGTTAAAATTTTGGTTTCCGATTACTTTAAATGAATGATTAAAATTTTTCTTGGGACTCTCTTTTCCATTCTTTTACTTATTTATTTTTTAAAAAGTATCAAAAGCCTTTTTTTTTTTTTTTTTGACAGGCACTCTTTTAGATATTAGGGATATTTCATTGAATAAGACTGACAAAGACTCTGCCCTTACGGAGCTTACACTCTGTCTGAAAACAAACAAAGCAAGAATATTCACACATAATATAATGTCAGGAGATGATACATAATATGGAGAAAAAGCAATTGTATAGATAGAGAAGAGGAGATAGAGGGAACGTGGTCAGGGCAATCCTCTCTGAGCAGACAGCCAAAGGAAGTGAGAGGAGCTAGTGTTGCAATAGGAATGGGGAGCCAGGTCTCAAGGGCATGAATAAGTTGGATGAGTTAGAGGAGTAACAGAAAGGCCCTTGGTGAAAAGGGAACAAGAAGAAGATGAGGTTGGAGAGTTGTCAGAGACCAGAGGGCAGGAGTGTGGATCCCAGGGTAAGGCCTGTGGATTGTGTTCCAGGTGGGATGGAAGCCACTGCAGGATCCAGGAAGCAGAGGGATGGTATTATTAGCATTAAGTTTTCAAAGGGATCACTTTGGCTGCCCTGTGGAAAATATTGTGAGGGCAAGAGCGAAGCAGGAAGACAAGAGTCCACTGCCCTGGGTGAATATTCCCCAGACTCCTCATCCTTAGGTGATCTGATGCCCATCCTCTGAGGCCATGTTCTTCTGGACATCCTCCTACCGTAGCCGCAGCTATTTCCAGTGAAACTCAGTTCCTTACAAACTCATCCCCACCACTCCTGATAGACTGTCAGCTTGGTAGAGGCAAAGACCATGATTTATTTTTCCTCCTATCCCCAGAACCAACTGCAGTGTGGGGTACATGCATACTTAAATGAAGTCAGACAGAATTTCTCTACTCTTTCTGACTAGTGTCAGCCTTAAAGGTCTGCATCTGAAGGCAGTTATGCTAATTTCTTTACCTAAAAGTCACTTCAGGTCTGTCTTCCCTTTCCACATCTGTCTCCCCACGTTCACATACCAAGTGAAGTGTACCTTCTCTTCCAAGGCCATTTCTAACTTGTTTTGTGTGACCTGTGTTACCAACGCATTTTCCTACTTTGTTTATAGTTTGCCTTATCAGTAATTATAGTGTTGACTGTTCTTCTCCAGAGTTTGTGATCATAGAAAAGATGTACATGCATCCCTTATCCCCAGATCATAGTGACTAACCCAAATAAGCAATTAAGCAATGTTTGCAAGGCAAGGAATTTGAGAAATTGAGCAGGTATGCACAATTTCACATTAGGGTTCTTTAATTCAATGAATAATTCTCTTCTAATTTTTGAAGATCAAATAATATCGCAGTGTTTCACAATAGGCGAAAGAACTAGCATTCTGAAAAAAAATGGGGGCACATGGTCAATCTATGTAGATGAGGAAGCAAAAGCATAACAAAGACTTAGTATTAAGGCTTTGGGAGGTATGAAGAGAGGAAACACACTGTGTGGTTTTCATAAATTTGATATAGCTTGGAAAAAAAATCCTTCCAAATATAGACCTATTCGACTTAAAGCAGTCTCCCTTATTCATGACTTCACTTTCACATTTTTAGTTATCCATAGTCAACTGCAGTCTGGAAGCAGATGATGCTCCTTTGGACAATATCATCAGAAAGTCAATAGCAACCTATGACTAGATCATGATGCCTATGTCTTTCATCTCATTTCATTTCCTCACTAGGCATTTAATCACCACAGATCATCACAAGAAGGGTGAGTACAGTACAATAAGA
Source organism: Canis aureus (assembly GCF_053574225.1). NCBI lineage: Eukaryota > Metazoa > Chordata > Mammalia > Carnivora > Canidae > Canis > Canis aureus. The sequence continues at coordinate 30,242,987 of NC_135616.1, forward strand.
TATTTTGAGAGACTACATTCATATAATTTTTATCATATTATATTGTTATAATTGCTCTATTTTATTATTGTTAATCTCTTACTGTGAATCATTTATAAATTAAACTTAATCATATGTGTGTATATATACACACATAGTATATATAGGGTTCAGTACTATCCATGGTTTCAGGCATCTACTGGGGATCTTGGAACGTATCCCTCAAGGATGAAGGTGAAATATTATACTTACTGGAGAATAGGTATAGTTCAAGAATCAGCATTATTTGATTCAGATAAATGGTCCAAAGTAAGATCAGAGGTTACAAGTAGTGTAAATCAGAATTATTAAAAAATTAGTTAAAAAAAAGGGGAAAGAAAAAGCCTCTTAAAACACGGGTTCAAACATCAGGAAGGATTTTCATTCAGTAATTTAGCTTTATGAAATTTTAGAGATTGTTCAAAAACCAGAAGTTTGGATAGGAAAGGTATTGTGTAAGAAAAAAATTAATATGAAACAAAACATCAATAATATTTGTAGTCCCATTTAACAAGATTCTAAATTCACTGGCCACTTATGCTAACCGTTTTTTGGAGGAGGGGGGGCGTTGTTTTTTTTTTAATTTCTCAGGTTAAAACCAACCTGAACTTTTAAGCCAGTCAAGGGAAAGTATATTATTTCCATCCTCTTTTTAAACACTCTATAAAGAACTCTCTCGTTCATAATAGCTTTGTTTACTGCGTAGTACAGCATGTTCTAATTATCACCCCTGCCTCACTAACCACACGGCTTATGTTCCCACACTCATCAGTTATTTTTATGCCTCCTGCAGAAATGAAGAGAACATTAATAAGAATAATACTTGGGGAATAACATTTTTGATAAAACCAGAAAAAAATGTGTTGAATAGTTCAGGAAATCAGAGCATTTTAGTGAAATTGAAATGACCCGCTACCAACAGCATACTTTCTTTTCTGTTGTCATTTACAATTTGCCATCAGTCCCTGATTTGATCTTTTCCTTCTTTTCTCTAATAATTTATTTGGTTATTATTCAATGTTGCTATTTATTTTTCCCTGTCATTGACTTTGCTTCATTATTTTCCCATCCTTAACTTAGGAATTGCTTCCATCTTTCTTGTTCTTTCCATATTTTGAAATTCTCTCTTACTTCCATTTTCTTTTGCTCTATATTCTTCTCATTTTATCCTTTGCTCTTTTTTTTTAAGATTTTATTTATTTATTTATTTGACACACAGAGAGAAAGCACAAGGCAGGTGGAGCGAGAGAATGAGAAGCAGGCTCCCCACTGAGCAGGGAGCCCGATGCAGGGCTCTATCCCAGGACTCTGGGATCATGACCTAAGCCAAAGGCAGGCAGTTAACCACCCTTTCTTTGCTTTTTTAATTTTCCTCCTTTTCCTCTCTCTTTCTTTCTTCTACTTATAATAACTTCTCTAATTATGCACGGAAAATATCTTTTTTTTTTTGAAAATATCTTTTTATACCCTTGACTGGCAAGCATTTATATACATATATATTGATATGGGAATTAGTACCTTTTCAGCACAAGAAATGAGACCAGCAGGAATGTCAAATAGAACATAAAAACGTTTTAGAATCACCAGATAAGCTGAGTAAGGCTTAAATAATATTTGCATGGCCAAAAGTCTAAATAAAGGAGCAAGAACAACTGAGTAATAGAAAGAAATAATAGCCATAAAAGTGATTCTTGCAAAAAAAAAAAAAAAAAAATCTGTTGGCACAGAATTGCTAGAATCTTTCCAATCTGTGAAAGGTGGAGTCAATATGCTTTTTTTCACACGGTCTTTCTTAACATTTAAAAATATGTACATGAGCAAATATTTCTCATGAGACTGAGGAGGCAAGAGGTCTCACCTCATTTAGGACCACATTTGCTGTGCTGTTGATTTCACCATTCAAATAGTGGTTACTGTTTGTAGGAATCTTTTCTAGGCTAGAAACCTTAAATGGATAGGAAAGAAAAAAAACCCCACCACACACACAAGAGGCGAAGATTGCTAATTAAAAGGGAAAGAAGCAGCAAGGCGAGATACAGCAGACTGTGGATACAAACATTTTCAGCGATGACTCAGGAGCACGTTTGGATAGATGACGTCAACCCTTCCCTCAATAGTTGAATATAATCATCCCTGTGAACTGATTGAAGTTTGAAAAAATAGCAACTAAGACTTCTTTCACATGCTTATAATCAGCTCTTGGAAATATTCCACTTTAGATAAAATGGTTTACCAAGAGAACATTGGTATGATGAAGAAGTATTTCAGATGAGTACGTATGGATTAATCGCGCTTAGGGCTGAACTCCCCCAGAAGCCACTTATCCCAGCCCCTAAAGGGGCAGCCACTTTGCTGAAGTGGACATCTAATCCAAAGGTGCCTTTGTCCTCTACACCCATGGCCTGGTAGGGCACCAGCTCCAGGCCTGCTTCCCAAGGCTCATGGTGCCAGTCAGCCTCTTCCTTCTTCCCTCCCATGTGAGCATTCCTTGTACAAAGTAATTGTGATGCAAAGGAAAAGAAAACAGTGCCTCTTCCTATCCCCCAGGCTATCCCTGGCCCAGACAACCGCCATCTTTCCTTTGCTTCCTGGCAGCATCTGTTTCAGAAGAGACCCTACTGTGGAGCCCGAGGAGGTACAGTGGAGATGGACAGACCACAGGCTGACTGTAGTACCTCACTTCAGTGCAAACAGTGGGCTGTTCATAGTTGAGGCACAAAACTAAACAAAAGCTATTTTGTGCTTTGATTTACTCTCTTCCTTCTCTGAGGAGCAAAGTGTCATGGTGCCTCAGCTCCCATGGTCTGAAGAAACAAGGGAGAGCTGAGATCCTCAGAAAGCCTGTTAACCAGGCCACCTGCCTGACCTGGCTTCCAGGCCAGGACAGCTGTATTCCCAAATGTACCCGTGGCAGGTAAAACTCTCAGACCTCGTTACAGAACATGCACTCAGCACAGCAAAACCATGCAATATTCAGGAGATAGGAAGATAGGCGCCATCTAGCTACATTCCTGCCTTGCCAGGTATTTCTCAGTGAGTGCCCAAGACGGATATGCTCAGTTCCTAGTTGGGAGGGGGATTTTAAGAAACAGGGCTAGGGCTAAGCAGGTGTAGAATAGAACTAAAACCAGTTTTGTAGCTGAGGACAAAATAGAGTGAGCTGTTAATGCATGTGACTTACAAGTGCTCAGGGTGCCCAGGGAATCAGCACCTACATCGGCTTGTCACAAAGGAGAATGGGGACATGTTTGCTTGGGGAAGAGGGAGATTGCAGAGATGGGAGGTGTGGTGAGACATTGGCCTAACAGCTTCATCTGAGACCTTGGCTTTTGTGCCTGAGCCAGGATGTGTAATTCCAAGTTACACCAGATTTAAGCCAGTGTAGAAGCACAGGAGGCCATTGAGACAGTACTTAGAATTCTTTTCAAGCATTGCTTAGAACTGAATCTGTGGTTATGAGAGCCAGTGGATGACAAAGGCTGGAGAAAAATGCAGAAGCTGCCAGGGTCCACCGTCTTAACATGTGGTATGAAAAGGACAAATTACATACCACACCCATAGCTTCCTCTTCCCTTGCCAGCTTGAAACAAGAGTCCCTCTCAGGTCCCATGCTGTATTTCCTGCCCTTTCCCAAATTAAGACACTGGAGAAGAAGCTTGTTGTTGCCATGGTTACACAAAAGCTAGTGCATCAACACTGTTGCATTCCTTTGAAAACATCCTCAACTGCGACCCTTTGGACTGGTTTGCCTACAAATCTATAGCACCTGAAAGAAATTTATGGAAAAGAAAATGTTTGTGTGTTCATGCTGGTGATGCAATGTTCCTTTGCTCTGCTTTGTGTTGGCAAAGAAAACCATCACCCGGTTGTATGCACAGAGATAAAAAGTTTCTCTTGTCATGGAATCTACGTATCATCAGTCTGGCAGAGCACAGCACATGCCCCTTTGGCTAATGGCTGGTATGTTGAGGGAGGTGCACGCTGCTTAACCCAGATCTGCGTGTTCCTGACCACTCTCTTTTTTTTTTTTAATTTTTTAAAAAATTTATTTATGATAGTCACACACACACACACACACACACACACACACACACACACAGAGGCAGAGGGAGAAGCAGGCTCCATGTAGGGAGCCCGACTTGGGATTCGATCCCGTGTCTCCAGGATCGCGTCCTGGGCCAAAGGCAGGCGCCAAACTGCTGGGCCACCCAGGGATCCCCTCCTGACCACTCTCGATGGTGAAGACCATTAATGACATCGTGGTCTTCTTTCCTCTATCTTCTACTCACTCAAAATCATTTTTTGACCTATGCAAATCTCTCCTTGTGAATGCTAGAACAAGCAATTCTTTTTTTTTTTTAAGATTTTATTTATTTATTAATGAGACACATGGAGAGAGAGAGAGGCAGAGACACAGGTAGAGGAAGAAGAAGGCTCCATGCAGGGAGCCCGATGTGGGACTCGATCCCGGTACTTCAGGATCAAGCCCCGAGCCAAAGGCAGACGCTCTACTGCTGAGCTACCCAGGTGTCCCTAGGACAGCAATTCTCACGCTAAAAGTCAGAGGATAATCCATTCTGGTATCTTAAATTAAAAGGCTTATCAGGGAACATTTTCAGGGCTTATTTTCAAAAGGAAATAAACACATCCTCTGTAATTTCATATACTTTATATAAATATATAGAATAACCTTCAGTTCCCTCCATCTGTATGCAAAAACAGTCATTTGTAAAAAAAAACATTTTTTTTTTCCTCCTCTGTTAAATAGAACTCCGTTGCTTTAGGTTTTTCCCCTTTTTCTCTCCTCAGGTCTTGCTGTCAGCTGTTAGTATCAGCAATGATTAAACATAAGCAAGCATTGTGATTCATCAAGAACTGATAGACTCATCACTGATGTAAACATTCTTTCGTCCCAAGGTCAGATCAGGTAGGGAGCTGAGACAATTTCATATGGAGATGTATGAACTTGAGTTTATGTAAATCCATCTATTGTCATATCATTACCGAACCACACACAGGCACACACAGACACACGCACATGCACCTAAACCTCCATTTTATGGAATATAGACGTTTGGAAAGAAATTATTACTGAGGCATAAAAATATTTGCATTCCTAACTTCTTAGAACTTCAAAGAGACTCTGAAACTAGTACTTTATTCAAGTAATTCAGCCTGCTAGCTCACCAGCTTCCAGAAGCTCACATGGAAATCTCCCAGCAAGAGCACCACTGCGTTATATGCTGCCTCCGAATATGCATACAAAAAGCTTAAAGCCCAATGAGATACATAGAAAAATATTTTCTCTTCAACACGAGAGAACAGAAGAGAGCTAGCCTTGGGACCATATATTGGAAAGTGCAAACCTGCATGAATCTGCATAAGGAAACCAAGAGTTTAGAATCCTTCTCTGTGACTTCCATCACCCTTCTGCATCTCAAACTGTCAGATTGAGAGATAAAGAATTTCTGTGTACTTTTCAATTCTGGACATTCTTTTGAATCTCTCTCTCCCTTAGTTTCTGTGACTCCATGAACACTACCGATTCACCTCTTACTCCTTCTTCTACTACTAATTTAATATTTCATATATGCTCTGTGTACTAGGTTCCAATTGCTGCTGTAGAAATTGACCACAGGGGTGCCTGCGTGGCTCAGTGGTTGAGCATCTGCCTTCCGCTCAGCTCGTGATCCTGGGGTCCTGGGATCAAGTCCCACATCGGGCTCCCTGCAGGGAGCTGGCTTCTCCCTTTACTTAGGTCTCTGCCTCTCTCTCGATGTCTCTCATGAATAAATAACTAAAATCTTTAAAAAGAAAAGAAAAGATATTTACTATAAACTTGGTTTAGAACAATAGAAATTTACTCTCTTAAAGTTCTGGAGGCCAAAAGCCTGAAATCAGTTTTCACTGGGCTAAATTGAAGGTATGAACAGAGCTCGTTCTTTCTGGAATCTCTGGGAATGCATCTATTCTTTGACTCCTCCATGTTCTTAGAGGTCTCTGGCACTCCCTGGCCTGTGGCTGCAATCACTCCAATCTTTGCTTTCCCTGTTGTGAAAAGCTTCCTTTTCTCTTCAGGCAAGTCTCATTCTGCCTCCCTCCCTCTTACAAGGACACTTGGGATTTCATTTACAGCCAAAGCAGGATAATATCCCCTTCACAAAAGCCTAAACTTAATCCAATCTACAGATCCTTTTGCCAAGGAAAGTGACCTTCATGGATTCCAATGGAGGACTAGGCCCTGCTCACCATTGGGCACATTATTCAGCCTACCCCCACCCTGGTTCCTCAGATCATTTGTTTTTGCCCTTTTGTGGTGATATTGTGACAGCACCTGCTTCAAGCTTATGCACTCCTCGCTTGCTGACTAAACTCCCTTGGTCTATAGCAGAACTAACATACTTTCCTTAAGAGTTGCAGACCACTGGCTTGGAGGAGTGAAGGACCAATATTTCCCAGAAGATAAGACCTGAGCACATTCAAAATCAGCCACCACTGATGCCAGCAAGTCAGGTCAGGTTCCTGTTGACCTCCAACTAACCGCCTGACACCAGCTTCTCCTCACATAGCCCCCATCATTTCCCGTCCCTTCTCCTTTTAAACCCTCTAGCTTCGCCTGGACAGGGAAGAGAGTCTTTAAAATGTTAGTCCTCCATCTTCCCAGGTTGCTGGCTTCCTGAATAAAGCAACTTTCCTTTCTCACCCTCACTTGTCTCTTGAGAATTAACTTTTGAATGGCAAGTAGCTGAACCCAAGTTCAGAACTGGCTCTCTGTCTAGTAACAATATCTTCCTGACCCCATTGTGCCTTCTTTATTCAGGAGACTTGTATACTAAATCTCCAGTGGAAATCTTAGATTTAACACCCAAACCTGACTTTCCAAGTAGCTGTTGCACACTTCCACTCAAATGGTATGGTATGCTCAAAGCAAACTGAAAATGCCTGAAATTTAACAAAGACTCCTTCCTCTCTTCAGAAAGATAAATGAGTATCCACCTTATTTGATTACTCATATTTGAACCTGCAGGAACGTTGACTGAGACCTTTCCCTTCTGCCCATAACTTCCCTCAGTTGTCTAGAGAGCCTTCCTTTGATGTTTTTTAGGCTTTCCTTTTGGTCTTTCCTAAATCTGCCACAGTAGACATTACATTGTTTTATTGAAATTCCCTGCTCCCAGTCTCTCCCCATTCCTGTTTATTATACATTTTGATTCCAGTACAGTCGCTCTTCCAAACTACTTTGGTTAGTGTCATTCTCTTCCTCAAAACATTCAACAGGCTTCCCAATGCCCCAAGTCCATATTGTTACGTCTTCATCAAGCTAAGTAGCCCCAACTTTTTTCAGATGCACACCGTTTTCTCCTGTATGATAATCTCTACGTTTTAGAACCACGCCTCCTCATCCCCTTTTTTATGGATTTACTGATGTGATTCTTTCACCCTGAAATGCCTCCTCATCCATGATACCATCCCTGATGACTCAAGTCAGCTACCTCTTTTCTTAAAGTCAAAATTATTTTATGACAGACTTTCCTATGTCCATGTATATGAATGAGAGGTATTCAGAACACACGTGTTAAATGGATTAACCAACTTTTGCTGAGAGGAGGGAAACAAGTAAGGTATGATTCACAAAACATTTTTTTTTTTTTCAAAATTTTGCAGTGTGCATCTTTTTTGAAGAAGCCAGATGTAATTTTCTCCTGGAACTCTTGAAGCATTCTCTCACCTGACTTTTTAAAATTATATTTTAATTTTCTTGGGCATCAGTTTCTCAACTTACCTTGGTCCTGCCTTTCACAAGCAGGACAGAAACTTTAAAAAAATGGAAGTTCTGCCTTTCTTTTCTTTCGCACATCATTTGAGTTTGATGGATACCAGGAGACATATATCAGGTCCTGAGCAGGATCCCATTGAGAGTTCCCACGGCACTTCAGTCACTTAGTCATGATCTATGCTTTCAACAGTTGAAGATAATGACTTCAGGAACAATCTTTCACGGGTTTCATATTAAATGAGACGAAAGTGCAGGCACGGCATTAAAGCACCTTGTTATTTGCAGAGTACTTAGAGTAACCTTAAATATGGAGATGATCAAATTTCATGACCTTTAGTTTTAATTCTTCCATCAAATCTTCTTGTGCAATTCCTCTTTTTAATAAAGATGTGTGTGTGTGTGTGTATGTGTGTGTTTCTGCCTAAATCAACCTAGCCACTTAATACAACATTAACACTTTAGCGTTAAATATGGAAGCCAGGAGATGACAATATAAATATGCTTATTTTTATTGTAAGCTTATCTATATTGCCTTCATGACCGTATACTTTTAAGAGACTGTTATTTTTAAAGTGTGCTAAGGGCACATTATAATGTTAAGAGCCTCCACCTTTGATTTTCGTTCTACTGATTTGCATATTTCAATTCATAATAAAATGCAGAGCTCATTAAGTTCTATTTTTGACAAGATGTTTTCCCTTTAACGTGAGTCACTAATAGAAAACTCTCCTGTGACAACAATGGAAAAACTTTCTCCAGAGTATCAGAGTCCTCCAAAGATGGTGGAAGAATTGGAAGAGAACAGTACCTAAGGGAATGAATGTGTGCTTATTTGCCCAGAAAGAACCACTTATCCTTGTTAAAATCTATAAACACAAAGCAAATGAGCATGTGTTATCAGAGCAACTGATATCTGTAGGTCTGCTCAGAATCAACAAGAGAAAGTATCATGCCACACGCCTGACTGAGGAAAGTAGTATTCCTCAACCCCCATTCCCAATGAAAACCTGGAGATGTGGGGCCCCTAGATGGCTCAGTCAGTTGGGCATCTACCTTTGATTCAGGTTGTGATCCCAGGGTCCTGGGATCAAGTGTTATATTAGGCTCCCTGCTCAGCAGGGAGTCTGCTTCTCCTTCTGCCCCTCACGTTACTCATACACTTTCTCTATCATTTCCGCTGTCTCTGAAATAAATAAAATCTTAACAAAGAAAAAAGAAAAGCTGGAAATGTGACCTTCCCTAGGAAAATCCTGGAATAAGTACCATCTTGTGTTTGATGACCTTTCTGACTAAATCTACCTATTTTCTAGAAGTCACACAGTGCTTGTGATAAGTGGACTCTACAGCAGCACTCTAGTGTGTACAAAGTGTGAATTCAAAGAGAGAGAGGGAGAGAGAGAAAAAATGAAATAGAGAAAGGGAGAGAGAGAACAGTAAACCTGATTTGACCTAAATAATATTTTTTAATCCTTCCGAAGTGGAAACTAGTTTGGCTGCCTTCTTGACTTTTAAATAAGATCCAAGCAAAGCGATCAAAGGTCAAATGTCTCATGTCTTTTGTGTAATGTGGCTCATTGTTTCCCCTCTCCATTTTGTGTTGCTATCAGAGATAACCTGATAGATGTGTTTTATTACTAGGCTTTCTCTAAGTAAATTAATGGTGGGAAGGCATAGGTTGTGTGTTTCAGCTCAGAAGCCCCTGGTTGTTCTGAGAAAGCCATTCCAATATGCATTCCATTATATATGGACCTTAACAATGCCATTATCAATTACCCTCAGAAGTGTGCTTGTGATTTTTTTCATACTTATTTGTAAAATTTTCTCAGTGTTTTCTTGTTTTGCTATTGAAAATGTAAGTTCCTTGAGGGAAATCATTGTAGCCTGCGTTCCTTTTGCTATTCTGGGCTTTATCAATAAAGGGTGGAACAAATATATCATTTGCATGCAATGAGTGTTATTGACTGACTGGCAAGCATTTATTTCCTGAATAAAAATGTCACATTCAGAAACAGCTTCGGAAAGACTCTGAAGATTCCTCCTGAAACTTGGCAACTCCTCCAAGCGAGTACAGCCGTGTCTATAGGAGTCTAGGTACACAGCTAATAAACTGCCCAACTCCTGTGCGATTTAAAGATCTTCCGAAGAGTGGTTCTCTTTGGGTCACCACACTTGCCAGTTTGGACTTTTGAAACCTACTAATATGGGCTGACATAACAAATTAGCAACAAGAAAAGTTCACGGAAGGACAAGTGTGAGAAAGTGTGCCAAATATATTAGCATTCGGTTTGCAACCTTGTCTCCAGTTTGTGTGAAGTTGATGGTTTGAGGTTACGCTTTCATTAAAAATTGACAACATTTTAAATGCTAATCAAAACTGCTTGTCCTTTCTACTTCTATTTATCTTGGAAGGAGAAAAAAAAAGAGAGAGAGAGAAAGAAAGAAAAAAAAACCACACAGCTTGCTTTGAACTGCAACAAATATTCTCTCTTCATTGCCCCCAGACCCTGTTACCTCCTCCTGTGTAGGATAGATAAGAGCTATGCAGATTGAGTGTCAGGACCTCTGCCTGGAGTGTGAAGGCGCCACAACATTGAGTTAGAGATGTGCGTTCCGGAGAAGAGAGATTGTGTGTGTGTGTGTGTGTGTGTGTGTGTGTACGCACCCCGCATGCATAGGATGGCCTTCTCCTGTGAGTCTTTTTTAAAATTTTTAAAAAAGATTTTATTTATTTGAGAGAGAAAGAGCACACACACACACACACACACACACACACACACACGAGCACGGGGAGGGGCAGAGGGAGAGGGAGAAGCAGGCTCCGCACTGAGCAGGGAGCCTGACATGGGGCTCAAGTCCAGGACCCCGAGATCAGGACCTGGGCCAAGGGCAGACACTCAGCTGGGCCACCCAGGTGCCCCTCGTGTGAGTCTTTTTAATGAATGTTAGGAAGGAATGGTGGAGATTAAAATTGGTTTTTCAGTGGGCAAGAGAGAAAGGAAATATATTTTCTGAAGAGAAGAGCTGTGTGGTAAACAAAAAAGTAAGAACTTACGCAATTAAAAAGAAAGAACTATCTGTGGATAGCAAAACATGATTGGCAAGGAGCCTTCAGAGATAGCACACTTCATTTCAGATCATTCTTAGGAAAGGCTGAAGGGCATGAAGGAAAATGCTTGACTCATATTCCCTTTTTTCCTCACTAGCTTTACTGAGATATAATTGACATATAACATTGTGTAGGTTTAAAATGTATAGTGTGTTGATTTCATACATTCATATATTTGCAAAATGATTACCAGGATAGCATTAGCTACCATATCCATCTCATCACATAATTAGCATTTCTTTTTTTGAGGTGAGAACATTTAAGATTTATTATCTTGGGGCACTTGGATAGCTCAATGGTTGAGCGTCTGCCTTTGGCTCAGGTCATGATCCCGAGGTCGGGATCAAGTCCCACACTGGGCTCCCCACAGGGAGCCTGCTTCTCCCTCTGCCTGTGTCTTTCATGAATAAATAAATAAAATCTTTAAAAAAAAACTATTATCTTAGCAACATTCAAATATATGAATCAGTATTATTAGCTATAATCACCATACTATGCTTATTAATCACATAACTGGCAGTGTATACCCTTGGCCCAATATCTCCCCATTTCCCCCACACCCCAGCCTTTGGCAACCTCATTCTACTCCTTGTTTCTCTAGGTTCAGCCTTTTTTAGATTCCACATATAACTGATACCATATAGTATTTGTCTTTCTCTGTCTGACTTATTTCACTTAGCATAATGCCCTTAATGTTTATCCAAGTTGTTGCAAATGGAAAAATTTTCTTTTTCCCATGGCTGAATAATATTGCACATACCACATTTTCTTTATTCATTCTATTGACTGCCACTTAGATTGTTTTATCTTCGTTGTTGAGAGTAATGCTACAGTGAACATGGGGCTGCAGATGTAAGTTGGGTGTGCACAGAATATATCATCCAGTGTCCCATATGGAATTACTTGATTGCTCATCACTTCGTGAATTTCCATGAAGAGGGCAGAAACACAATTCAAAGAGAAAAGCAAGTCTACACTTAGTATATACCAAAAGATAGCCTATATTTATAAAGAAAATTTACTCAATTGGATTTTTGATCAGATCAACTTAGAAAACTATATATATTTAATTTCTTACTAAATTAAAAACTCATTGGATCAAAGAGTTGAATTGTGTGTGTCCACATGTGTCTGTGTTTACATGTATACATTTGTGTGTATATGTCAATAGAGCTCAGTAATTTATAATTAAGTGGATTAGGTCTGGAATAGTTTTCTTCAATGCAGATCTATGGTCTAAGTCCCTGTTTCCCAAATGGGGCCCTATTTGCATTCTGAACTAGGTAACTCAGGGTTGGGTGGGACTGTTCTGCAGGTGTCAGACATATACATATCCTGACTAGGATATTAAGCGAGATTGACAACACATCAACCTAGAAAGATTTCATAGTATTCTTCTGCCCTCTTTCTCCCTCTCTCCCCTCCTTCTTCCTCCTTCTTCCTTCTTCCCTCCTCTTTCTTCCTCACCCGCTTTGTCTTCTTTGTCTTCATCTTTGTCTTCTTCATTTCCTTTATTTTCATTGTCATCACATGCTACCTTGAGGTTAGCAAGCTTCACCTCATTTCATCACTCCAACAACACTAAAATGTAAGTACAATTATTATCTCTATGGCACAAGGCAAGTTGGAGCTTTGAAGGTTAAGTCATCTCTTCAGTAAGGGCTGTGCTAGAACTTCAAACCAGGTATGGATGACAATAATGCAAAAGTTCCCAACCATTGAACTAAACCTGAACATTCCTTAGTAACCCATTACTGATCTTTACTCAGAAACGAATCTTTGTCTCTGTATCTATTTATATTTTTAATGAATAGGAGTAGTTGGGATAATGAGTTCCGTAAGTTTATCCCCCACTGTGTTAAAAAATAGTTCTTTCCATTTATCCTAAATCCTCCTTTTTCAAGCTTCAAAGGGGGCCCTTTGTTCTGGAATTTGATGAATAAGTCTATCTCAATCCTCTCTCTATTCTTTTCAATTTTATAGACTTGTAGACTTTGAGTCTATTCAGCTTTGATTTTTACAGACTGAAAAACCTGATTATACGATGCCCCCAAAGAAAATATTTTCCTTCATTTGGTCGCTTTCATTGCTGTGTTCTCCAAACTTTCTCTAACTATCTTTGAAACAAAAGACGGTTTAAATATAACACAACCAAGCAAAACATGGCTAATTCCTGAAGTGGAGCCTGGCCAAGTGGACTGGGCTGAGCTTCCATCTCACTTTTCCAGTGATGCAATATTGTAGGTGACCTCAATTCATGACTGCATAGGAAGAATGATTTTAAGTGACAGGGAATTACCCAGTGCACCATTCTTTCCTAACCCCCCCCCCCCCAATTCTGAAATCTGGTTTAAAAGTTGTTGATCTATTTCAAATAGATCTATTGCAAAAGAACCATGAGAAGGGCCATGTATCACTGTTTCATTTTGTTTTTATTTTTTTAAAAGATTTTATTTATTTATTTATGAGAGAGAGAGAGAGAGAGAGAGAGGCAGTAACATAGGCAGAGGAAGAAGCAGGCTCTATGCAGGGAAACTGATGTGGGACTCGATCCCAGGTCTCCAGGATCAGGCCCTGGGCTGAAGGCGGCGCTAAACCACTGAGCCACCAGGCTGCCCCTTGTTTTGTTTTTAATCAATAAAACCTCAACATGATTTTGGATTCCTGGAGCTGGAGCCCTGAGTCATAGTGTAATATGGAGAGTGGACAATACATTAGGAGCTCTTGGGCTTGCCTGGGAAATTGGATGGCAGAAAAAACCTCCCCTGGCTCTTCTGGAAATAAGACAGTGGCATAAAGCTATTAGACTTGACAGGAAGTGGAAAGTTTGCCAGGAGCAGAGTAAGAGCCAGCAAAGGTAGAGGTAAAGGTAAAGGTAAAGGCTGAGTCTACGCAAGACTTACATTGTCTGTCCCTCCAAGGCAGCCGAAGGTGCAGACATTCCTTCTAGATTTGCTTCCATGTTTGTATGCTGCTATCCACTGTGCTAGGCTTAAAATCATCCATGCTTGAGTTTTCTTAGCTCAAAGACCATCTGATACCTGGATTTGTATGAGGAAAACAGCTTGGAAAAATTACTGGGAGGTGCTTTGCATCAATACATGCAATTTATATGCTAAATAATCACATCAAATAGATAAAGTCTCCTTCCACTTTCTCAATTCTATCATAATGTTTAAATTTCTGAACCCCAAATATAGTGAAATATACTTTTTTTAGTGTTTGGTAAGAAGGAGGGCTTAGAAACAGTACATGGATTCTCTTCCTGACATTGTAATTGCAACAACAAGCTTGTGCTGTTCTAATCACCTCTTACCCTTCTCAATGACATGGTACGTGCTATCATTTCATTAATATAATTTTATAGATAGAGAAACTCGGGATACTGAGAGGTGAAGCCATTTCCCCAAGGTCACATTGTCCGTGCTGGGAGTAGAGCTAAGCAAAGACAACTAATTCGTAATTCAAAGAATACTATTTAGGCTGATGAGATATTCCTGTGATCGATAAAACGGGGGCCCCAGCTAAATGTGGACAACCAGAGTGTCATGCCAAGATAGAAGTGAGAGACACAGTGGCGGAAATATCCTGCTGCTTATGAAAATAATGGAGGGCAACATCAGCATATTCTGTAACTGGAAACTGTTCAATTAAGTATTCATTTCATTTCACAGTCATTTTTGAAAAATAAATCTGTGTTTCTTTATACCTTTAAGCTCAGTAGTTTTATGCATTAGGTTGACGTGCATAACAAAATGTGGACTATTTTTTAAATTGCCAGATAAGAGCTAGTATGTCGTTACTATTTATATATTGAAGTTGTAACAATCATGTGCTTTTAATTCATTTCACCTTCAAAGATCCGAATGTTTCCAGTTTGTAATATATTGCAGGATGTATTAGGTACACTGAGTCTGTCTGATTCACAGCTTTCTAATCGGCTATTTAGAGTTTAGACCAAGCAGAAAATCAATGTATTCAAAATGTAGTAGCTCTCTTGTTAACTCTAGTCATTTGCTTAAAGAGTAATGTCAAGCTGATAATTGAAATATGGCTTAAACCGTGCATTTTAATTCAAAAGAAAAAATGTTTGAAATATTACTCATTTGATCTTTTCCTTTTCCAACCCCAAAGGGCATATTTTGTCTGCCTAGCTCCACAATTGCATTCAGGGATAGCTAGTCCTTACACAGTTGCTGGCTGATGCTCAGGGTCAGACTTGACCCCATCTCAGTGATGATTTGGCTGCAAATCATTGGGGTTTCTAGAAAGACTAGTGATCTGACTCTCTGGAAACTGGTTTATATTCTGTTGGTGGGTGGGCAGGTTGCCACACTGACTTTATGGAGGTGGGTCCCACCCTTTACAAGGATGCTTTAGTTTTCTTGCTGTGTTAATGAGCATGGAGTCATTTGCTGTTGGGTAGTAACTGGGGTCTTATGTTCGAATTTAAATGCTCCACATTTAGAGACTTAACATGACCTTTGAAGTACACTCTATGTGTAGAAATAGAGATAATGTGACACTTGTTAGCTAAACGGCCAATTCTGTGTTATATAGTCAGTTTAACTCTGCAGCACCAATCATAATTCTGCCAAAACAATTTACATAACCTCATATAAGCCTGCACTCTCCGCTTGGAATTTGGAGTATGCTTTTGATTTCGGTTGGCTCTGTGTCTCCTGGATTGCAATCTGTAAGATCTCAAATAAATGCTTTTGATTGCTTTATAGCCTCATCTTCTTCTTGGTTGACAATGCTCAGGGATTGTTTCAAAGACTTGATCCAAAACCAACATGATGGAGTGCAGGCGACAGCTGATATGTGAGGTCTTTTCCAATCATTAGACCAGGGTAGGTGGTGCCTGTGCTCTGTGTTCTCTTACTGTCTTGTGCTCATTGTGAATCTATCCTTCGCCACCTTTTACTAAAATTTTTGGTGCCCAGTGTAGTGCCTTGTACACAATAGGTACACAATAAGTGTTTATTGCCCTGGCAATTGGAATAGAGGGAGTAGAAAAGCAGATGCTGCTGATAGCGAGATAATGAGTAAAGTCCTGAAGAGACTACATCACAATTTATTTTTACAAAAGCTGCTACTGGTCTAGTAGACATATAAGCAAAGTTGCTTATTGCTAGACTCTGTTCAGATTTGTGTTAATTCTTTCAAATGTTGAATGTCAGCTATCTGTATAGTCAAACAGGAAAGTGCTAACTGTGTTGATCTTTCAACAATATACATTAGGGCTAAGTAGTAAAGGGGAAAAATGCATCCCATTGAATTTGCAGGAAGCCAAAGATAATAGGACGTAAATATCACATATGTAATATGATTAAAATATTGAAGTGAAAATTTCCATTCCTGTTTAGTGGGTCATTGGATCTGTACTCTGTAAAAAGTATAAAAATGACAATGAAACCACGTTCCTGGCCCTCTCTCAGCTTTGAGTATATCCCTTCCAAATCCTACTTTTCTTTTAGAAGAAAGGACGTACCAAAGAAGCAATGTGAGCCAAACAAGAAAAGAGCTTTCTTCACAGGCCTAATTTATGATGGTTCTCAGCAAGAGGTAATTTTTCCCTCCTGAAGAAATTTGGCAATATCTGGACATATCATTGATTGTTAAGGTTGGGGATAGGCATGCTACTGGCATATAGTACACAGAGGACAGGAATGCTCTTTAACATCCTAGAATGCACAGGACAGCCCCTTACAATGCAGAATCATCCAGCATAAAATGTCAATAAGGCTGAGTTAGGAAATCCTGGGTTATAACTATGAATGTATTTTATGTAATAAGGAAGTAGATAAGAAACTATCCAGATGCTACAGGTCACTAAATTACTTTTTCTGGAAAAAAAAATACATACAAATCAGTTAATTAGGGGACTGTTGGCATATAGTACTTGGGTGCATGTCCTATTTTGAAGTTCATTTCTTTTTGACTCTGAAAATGAAGACACTAAAGTGAAATAGAAGATGGGATAAAAGGTCATAGGAAAGAAGTGGGTAAAGAGAAAAAGAGTAGAGGAGTAGTATATAAAGGAGGAAGGGAGAAGCAAAAGGAAAAAACAGAGAAGAAAGACTGCAAGAAAGAAATGGAGGAAGTGAACTAACAATATAAATCAGAATTCTATTTTTATTATACTGAACATTATGGATAATCTTTAATTATTAGAAGAGTGTCAAATTCTCTTTTTCTCTCACTTCAATGGCTCCTTCAGAGGAGCCAACAGGAGTCAACAGGAATGAGAAGAGATCTTCCAGATTGAGTTTATAAGAGTACAGTGCCAATATATATTAAAAATAGGGCTTCATTCATTGTAAGCTGGTAAGAGCAAGTCATCCCTGTGCCCCATATCTACAATGGCAGCCCATCTCCATCACCAACTCTTTTTATTTTTTTTAACATTTTATTTATTTATTTATGAGAGACACGCAGAGAGAGAGAGAGGCAGAGACACAGGCAGAGGGAGAAGCAGGCTCCATGAACCGGGAGCCTGATGTGGGATTCGATCCCGGGTCTCCAGGATCACGCCCCGGGCCAAAGGCAGGAGCCAAACCGCTGCGCCACCCAGGGATCCCAGATTTTGGTTTTATTGACTTCCTTCTTTTGTTTTCTCTTCTCTATTTTACTAATACCCACTCTAATTATTACTAATCTCTTCCATTTGTTTATATTATATTTATTTTGCTTTAATTTTTCCAGTGTCTTAAGGTAGAAAGATAGGTTATTTATTTTAGGTCTTTTTTTTAACATAGGCACCTACAGCTACAGATTTTCTTGTGTGACCTGTGTTAGCTGTAGCCCATAAGTTTTGGTATTTTGTGTCTTCATTTTCATTCATTTAAAAATATTTTCAAATGTACTTGGTTTTTCCTTTGACTATTACTCATTTAGGAACGTGCTGTTTAATTCCTACATATTTGTGAACTTTCCAAATTTCTTTCTGTTACTAATTTCTGATTTTATTTCATTGTGGTCTAGGACAAGCCTTGTATTAGTTCTATCCTTTTAAATATATTGAGGTTTGCTTTCTGGCTTGACATATGACCTGTCTTGGTGGATGTTACATATGCACTTGAGAAGAATATATTCTGCTGTTGTTGGGCAAGGTATACTGTGGAAATCTGTTAGGTCTAGTTGGCTCTAGTGCTGTTCATGATTTCTAAGTGCCTGGCTTTCTTTTGTTCTGTAATTGTCTTCTTTTTGAGGCAAGCAATTTATTTTTTTATTCACTGCTAAATTCTTAGCACCTAGAGCAGATACCATATCGTGGGCCATCATTAAATGATTAATACATTCATATTTTATTAAGTATATGACAGACTTTACAAATGAAAGAACAATTAAAGGCAAATTTGAGTTCCATTTTGAAACTTACACCAACTCTAATCACAAGCTTACACATCAAATTTTGACCATCCGTCTCCTTAATGAATGTTATTGACCATAAAGAGGACAAGCACGAGACAAAAAAGCACCACACCACTATTTGCTGGAGTGACAGAAGCATGAAGCCCTTGGGGACACATGTTGGGGATGTCTGTGGTAGTAAGGACAGCAGGGATTTCAGTGTAAACCTTGAGTGTTTCAGGTCACTGGAAATGCTGCAAAGAAGACAATCAAGGACCAGGAGTTTGTTTTTGAGGCTAGATGATAATGGATGTTCTAAAATAAAGCATAAAACCCCCAAATTTGCTTAATTGTACAATATTATACCAGGAGGGGAGATTTCTTTCTGACCTCAGCTGGTGATCAGTTTATGCCCTGATGTATGCGATTTAATGGTCTGTATCATTTTTATCATGTCACTGCAGATGTTATTCTTACTCATATGAATGCCTAATCCTCTTGTTGGATACTTATCCCTGCTAATTATCTCTACCGTGTCTGAAGCAAGCCTCTCACAGCCACAGCTTATGAATGGAAGTGCCTCCTCCCTGCAGCCAAACCAGAAAAAAAGTGGGGGAGAGGAATCTCAAAGTTTATGTAAAAAATATACCTTCATTTATGGTATAGAAACTCAAGATAGCATTTTGGCAAAGATGAGGTAGCTTTATTAAAGGAAGATATTCTCTTTGTTTTTATGTTGCCTTGCTTATATATGCTCAGAGAGAGAAACCACATCCTAATTTCTCAAAAAACTGAAATCAAGTGTGAAAAACTTCCATATTAAAAAAAAAAAAAAAGTAAGAAAGATACCTACATGTCACTTTCCAGGAAAGTCAAAAAACCTATCAAATGTCCACATAAACAGGCCTACTCCATGAACCCCCACATATGAGGTACAAAGAATGAAGCACTGAGGTCTGGATAAGATCAGGCTTTAAAAATAGCAATTAAATATTCAATATGTGTCTCTAGGACCAATAGATAATCCAACCTCATGCTTGCCCTATATAAATATGCATGCAGCCATGATTGATTCCATGTTCTACCAGTAAGTTTGTAGGAACCTGGGAGAGTCATTCCCCCTATGCAGGTCTCTAAGGCCCCTCAGTTCTAAAATAATGAGATTTTATTCAATTTTAGAGCTTATGTATCAGAGCTTATGTATCTGGCATGAATATAGGCAAAGGAGCTATGAAACAATGAAGGTATCCTTCCATGTAAGTTAGTTGGTCAAACCAAATTTTATCAAATGTTCCCTCTTAATTCTAGATGCCAAGGAAATGTTCCCATAAAATCTCATTTATGAAGGGAAGTTAGAAATCAGCTAAGATCAAAGTTTTCACTTATTTGTGAGCATCTATTCTAAATATTCTCTGATATGGATTCAGGTCATGCTGAGAACCTCCTCAGAAGAGGGACATTTTCCATCTCATCCAGTAGCTCTTTCCAATATCCCAAAACACCATCAGCAGGACTCGCTGTTAAGAATATCATCCAAGAACAGGGCAGCCCCGGTGGCGCAGCAGTTTGGTGCCGCCTGCAGCCTGGGGTGTGATCCTGGAGACCCAGAATCGAGTCCCACATTGGGCTCCCTGCGTGGAGCCTGCTTCTCCCTCTGTCTGTGTCTCTGACTCTCTCTCTCTGTGTCTATGAATAAATAAATAAAATCTTAAAAAAAAAAAGAATATCATCCAGGAACAAATAATAAACCTAGAACACGATCTCAGTGAGAACAAGAAGAAGCAGCTGAGAGCCAGTGGAAAGCAGAAGGAATCACAAGGGAAAAAAAATGCAGTATTTAGAGGAAAATGAGGGAATTAACACATTTGAGGTTTCCTGGGTGCCAGACTTTGTAGTGAATCTTTTGCTGACACCAGGCCAGGGAGGCAAATAGGACTTGTCTACTTTATGTATAAGAAAACTGTATCTAGAGATGGAATAGCTTGACCACTGGCACAAGATTGTAGGTTGCAGAAGCAAGGTTTAGTTCCTTGGCTCTCTGACTCTCCTGAGCACACTACATACTGCTGCCTCTTTCTACTTATTTTGTCCTCATCTGTTGCCTAATTGTGCTATGTAATTGAGGGCCACTCATTTAACCTTGTGGGGGCTCATTTTCATCTAGCTCAATACGGGTTACATTCCCCCAGCATGAAATTGTAATGTATAAGTAAGACCCAAGTTTATCAGGTGTACGGTAGTTACCACTTCAAGAGTCCATTTCAGTGTGTCCAGACGGCCCAGTGTAATTCCCATTCCGGGCAAGGATGACTTACCATGTCTTAATAATATGTGGCCAAGATAAAACCACAGATAACCACAGATGATGTGTTGGCACAAGAGATCCAAAATGGATGGTGCCTATCATTTATTCAATACCAGTGGCCAGTTCATCAGGCTTTAGGGCTAATGTTAGATATAGTAAAATAAAAGTGGTCATTGTAAATTTGAGATCTGTTATCATCTAATAATATAGTAATCTCTACTCTGACATGTTTAAACAATCCTCATGCATTGTGAGGTCTGCTTCTGTGGATTTTAAACCATATGACACACCTAATAAAACTGCTTTACAAAAATAAGCTTTACTACTGAACTTCTGTAATTAAATACGTTTACTATAATAGGGATACAATTTACTGGAGCTCTGAATGCTAGTCTGTATAATTAATAATGAAACATGTTTTAATGAACATTTATTAGCAGTATGAAATACAAATATCTTGTAGATCAGCTACCATCTAGGAAAACTTCATTTATTCTCTGAGATTAAAAAGCCCTGCATTACCACTGTCAGTGTTGCAGGCTTGACAGCTCAACAATCTGCTCTGTAGAAACTCATTAATTTGGACCCCCACAAATATGGACACTGTGATAATTCAGAAGGTGGTGGGACTGAAGTTTGCCCTTGTGCTATCTATGAAAAAGAGATTGCTAAGTAAATTAATCATGTAAACAAGATTATATAAAGGTCTGTTTAACCACTTAAAAGAATTTTCTTTCAAATATCCTAGCACCATGCATTTGCATACACACAATTAGTATGCCAATTACAAACGAGTCTTACTTATTCCTTCAAAGGGACTGAACCCCTTGCTTACCAAAAAAATGGCTGAATGCATGTTGCGAATATAGTTAAGTATAAAATGATGTATTAAGAACTTGAACAGATACAAAAAATTTAGGAAGTGAGCAATTCTCCCAAGAAGGTTGCATTCTAATTCAGTGGTTTCTAACACTGGTTCTATAGCAGAAACATCTGTGGGTATTTTAAAAAATATTAATGCACAGGCTCTACCCCTAAGAGTTCTAATTTAATGAATCTGGGTTGGAGCCCAGGCAAACATTAGAAAGTGATTATTTGGAGTTAAAGCATTACAGTTCTTCAAATAGAGTCTTTTAAAATGCAAAAAGTTCCTGTGAGTATTAGTGTACTAAGTTGTATTTCTTGTCTTCCTGAACATGCCGCTGAGGATGCTTTCTTTTAGCATCTAGGTCCTGCAGTTGGCAAGGATGTACCGGTGTGACTCTTATCTTCAGGGTGAGCATACGTCCTTGGTGGCCTAGGACCATTCTGGTTGATAACTATCATACTGGCATAATTATTGGGGGGTACACCCTCCATGCCTTGGTTTGGACATTAAATTATTTGTCACTTGAGCTCTCCTATCAATCTTTAAGTCTCTGTTAATCATGTCAAAACACCCTCTTCCTGTCCACCCTCACAAACTCTTCTAACACAGGACCAGACTATCTCTTGCATCCAGTCTCATCCTTTCCCAGTACCTCACCACAAGAGCCTCTCTGCAATTGGTCAAGTTACCACTATTCCATTAAAATAAACCTTACACTACTTGGCATGGTCAGTCGGGTCCTCCAATGACTTGTTCTCTGCCTATTTTCAGAATTCATCTTTAGCTCCCCCACCCTTCCAGAGTCCTATAGGTAGATCCCTTTTTCCTTTGTTCTTCAGTGCCTCAAGGTACCCTATATGCTCTGCCCAGATTCACTTCCCTCCCTCCTCAATTATCAGCCCCATGCCCTGGGGGAGCACTAAGCACAAAAATCACATTCTTAATGGAGCGTTCTTTGGTTTTTCAGGGAGCAGCCACTGTAGGTTTTGATCAGACTCTCCTGTATTTATTCATTTGGTTGTTTTTGTTTATTTTTATATGCCAGTATCAACCATCTTTATTGAGGAATAAAATACGTATTTTCCCCCAACTTCTGTCTCAGGGTTTCTACTTAGTGAATATATCAATAATATTGGAGATAAATGCAAAATACTACACTAGCATCATAGAATGTGATGCACGAACCCCTGTTTACCCTGGACTCTTCTGCATCTGATAGTGTGTGGAGTACCTAACATTTTGCAGTGATCTTGAGTAAATAACCTGTCCTGTAACCAGGTTTAAATAACCATCAAATAGACACTTTAGTGTGCCTTATATTCCTCCACAGTGCAATAGGGGCATATTCATTACAAACTGTTTTAAAGATGATCCGTTCCAGAACTATGACAATTATTATAAATATTGTAAGATATATAACCATTATTTCTAGTTTCCATAAGATCCTAAACAAAATAGGAACAGTAAGATGAAAGGTACGCCTGTTCACACATGTACATGTGTCTTACATCTCATCCTAAAATACATACTGACTGGTGATAATGAAGGTATGTCATTCTGGCTGATGGCCTGTTGTAAGATTTTTGAAAAATATCTTTATTAAATTAGTTTTAGGAGACCAATTCTATTAAAACCAGAACTAACCTTGGCTTCATGTCAAGAAATTCCAAGCTCAAATGTTGAGGTCTGTTGAAGAAGTTGAAATTTAATTGACTTCATTTGACTGGTCTTGTCAGAAGGGTTCTTCACTTAAGTTTATTATAGTTACTTAAAGCCACGTTCTAATGAAAAGTGATTTCCAGAAAATAACAAAATAAGAATAGGGTTATGGTAATTATTTAAATTTAGTTCAATTTTGTATGTTACTTTTATAAATGATAGAGGGATTGATTCAGAAATAAAGGAAATCTGATATCCAAATATGAAACAACCTATGTTATATTGTAGACTGCAAAATCTATAATGACAAATTAGTTTTGTGATGTCCATTGTAGTTATGCAAACATTTTATTTGTTTTTAGCTATTATAAATATGTTATAAACATATTAACTAAAACCTTTGATAATCACTAATATTGGAAGCACAGATTTTGCTATGAGACTATGTAGGCTTATAACAAGAATCTAAAATTTGAAAAGAAGCAGAAGATGTAGTGAGCTGGTAATTATTGTACTTGGAGAAAACAAAAGCTGATCATTGAGTTAGCTGGGCATATGTCAGAGTAGATAAGCAGGTGACTTCACTGTGAATACAGACTGTGGCCACACAGAATCTCCAGTTTCTGTCTATAGTTTGGACCCAAAATATACAGATCATCACAGAATTCAAATTAAAACATTTGATGGAAGTCTTGAGGAATTTGGCAGGAGGTTGCTAATTCTTGAAACAATCATCTTGAGGCCTCATATTTCCCCATTGTCATACTGTGAGGCAAATTTACTTTCCTGACTGAGCATCATCAGATTGCATTGATAATAAGACAGGACATGAAAGCTATGAACTCAAAGCAGATCAACACACCCTGAAATGAAAAAGCACATTTTATGAAGTTTATTAACCATTCTTAAATGTGATTTCAGGAACATTGAGAATCTCTTTCCTAAGTTACTCTTCTGATTCCTAAACCTAAACATTCCCTGCTTTACAATGTGAACTCTACAGGATAGATGCGCTGCTTGATCTTTTATCAGCCTCAGAAAACTGAATGTGAGTAAGGAATTAGAGAAATGATGGCAAAGGAAAAGGAGATGGCTGGAGAGAGAGTAAAATGTCACACAAATGTCTGAAATAGGGATGGGAAAGAGCTGGGAGCTAAAAAAAAAAAAAAAAAAAAAAAAAAAAAAAAAAAAACCACACAAATAAAGCCATCCCTTACCTCCTACCCCCCAGCCAGTGGAGTAAAAAGACAGATTTGCTATCTTCAAGATTCTGATTTGTTAATAAACTAGTAAATGGATAATGCCCTTGCCCAGAGGTTTCATCTAAGATACATAAACACCCTCTTTCAAAATCTGCAAAATTGGGATCCCTGGGTGGCGCAGCGGTTTGGCGCCTGCCTTTGGCCCAGGGCGCGATCCTAGAGACCCGGGATTGAATCCCACATTGGACTCCCGGTGCATGGAGCCTGCTTCTCCCTCTGCCTGTGTCTCTGCCTCTCTCTCTCTCTCTCTCTCTGTGACTATCATAAATAAATACATTAAAAAAAATAAAATTACAAAATCTGCAAAATTGCCAAATAATAAATTGGAAAATAATAAAATAATAAATAAAATAATAAATTGGAAGAACTACCATTTTGCTTTACAAATGTCCTCAGAAGTGGCAAACATTCCTTGGTTTATTCGTGTCTGGCCAGATGACATTACTGTGGCTGTGACCATGGGAGACAAAAACTATTTCCCAAACCTCGTCCTCCCTCCCTTCAAACCCAACCATGTACTCAAGGACTTTCAAACAAATTACATGTTTACTTTCACCTGTGGACAGTTCCATTTCTAGAAATCTAGTGAAAGGGGAAAGTGGAAGCCAAAGTGTTGGACCTGGAGAATTTCCAGGGTTCTATTCCAACAGCAGGTTGTCATGTCAGGGGACTCAGCCATTATCTACTTCCAACTAACAACTGTAGAGGATTAACAGCAAACTTTCCTACATAATTCATTACCTTGAGGTACAGACTCCAATTAAAATTTCTTGAGTTGAAGGATGTCAGCTGGGGGCCACACAGCCATAAACAGTGTCTTCTCAGTGCTCATAATGGAATTGCCTATCTCTATATGCCTTTGCCCATAGAGACCCCATTTGTTTTGCGGGTTTGTAAAAAAGCTTGTGAGGGATTTGTATATATATTTTAAAGCTAGTAGACTGCCAATTCATTTATGCAGAAATTATCTATAGCGTAGCCATACTTGCAATTATCCAAAGCAACATCACAGGAAGCAATTTAAATGAACAGAAAGAAAAATCAACTCATATTACATTTTCAGATTACAGATGGCAGCAGAAAGCATCAGGAAACCATGGTCTTAGGCCAATTACCAACTCCAGTGAGAGAGACTTTCTCTTCCTTAGTCGGTGATATTTCAGCCATGTTCTTGGTCACATGTCCTGCTCCCCAAGTACCTCTACCAATTTTATATCCTGACAGTTTCTTTATTAATGTCCTTTAAAAAGGTGAAGTAAAGGCCTCTTGAAAATACAAATACTCCTTGCATTTAATCCCCTCTCCTGAGCTTCTCTAGCAGGTTCCCCTCTGGCTCTCTGGAACATGTTTCTCTGTTCCTTTGCCCAGAAAAATGGAAAAATGGAGTTGGAGGCTGCCCAATCATACTTGCACACCAAATAATGAAGGTAAATGTCATTATTATTGCACAAAAGCCTACAGAAGAAAGAGAGGGTTAAAATCCTCCTACTGGGGCAACTCACTTCACAAATTTATTATAATTTAGTTTTTTCTATAGTTTACTCATTGATAAGCTTTATATCTTTTATTTGTTGGGTGCTTGTAATTCTGCTGCTGTGCTCAATAGGTGGTTTTGTACTGTTATCATTAGGAAGGCATGAACAGGACCCAATTTAAGATAAAACTTAAGGCAATTGGTCGAAATTCAGGCCCAGTTTCCAAGTTATTTCTGACCTAAGAGTTGCCTTTATTCTCAGATATTTTTCACTGTGGTTCCGGAAATTGGTCTTGCTACTACAAGGCTAGATCTATCAGGGGCTTATTATCAACATTCATAAAATCCTCTCCAGAATCCTAGCAATTGATGACCACATGTATCTCCTGTGCCTAGAATTTCATTTCATGTCAGGCTCAAATCAATGAGGTCATCTTGACTAGCCCAGCCTCCCTTGGAGATGAGGATGACCATTCCCCTAAGGAAGAAGGGTGAGAACTTACTGCTTGCTGGGCATGCACAGGTGCCTCACATAGACATTTGGACGTGTGATGACGTGTGCTTTGGCTTGATTTTTACATTATAAAGATGCAGTGCAGATCCTCATTTTATCAGGTAGAGCACTGAATTTATTGTACTGGGAAGACAATAAATATCTACCCCAACTCTACATTCGGATGCATCCTTATTCCAGCTCAAGAGGAAAATAATACTTGGATTTTCTCAAAAGAAGACATGCCGTGAGCCTAAATCAAGAAAGGGGTTTTCTGCAAAAAATAGGAGCTTAAAAGTCATTTCCTCTATCCACAACTGACATCATTTCTATCAACTTAATCATATTTTAGATCCAGAGAATTTCGGTTGTGTAAGAAAATAGTTACAGATCCAGCCGGTAGCTTACCTATAGACCATGTACTGCACTTAGGTAGTTAGCAGGTCTCTGGTCCCCGCTTTTCCAGAGAGCCTTTGCAGGAGACCCAGCTGTCTGTTTCTTTGCTGTAAACTAGTTAGTTTAAAAGCAGTCCTAGGAATGGGACCTGTTCAGGAAAGAATGGATTTTATGCCCTGCTTATTGCCTTCCAAATGCCAGGAGCTTTTCAGAGTAATAGCAACTGGTGTAAAAAGAGAATTTGAAATAAAAGAAGCTTTTATTGCTCCAGAAAGAGGCTGCCCATAAACTTCCCACCTGCCTTAACCACTGGGGAATGTGTATGTGTGTATATATATCAACCATTTCTGGCCAATAAGAATTTACCTTTCCTGTTAGCCTCATATCCTCTGGAATAATGTACATGATAAAAAACAGGGGAGGAAAACAGGATCAAACCTCTTTAATTGCAGTTGTCAAATGTATTCCAGTTTAACACTTCATGCATTCTGTCATCAAGAGGACATTTTACTGCTAGTGCCGAGGCTTTACCCTTATGCAAAACCTTTCATCTTGGAATATCAAAGATTTCTGCAAATACTAATTCATTAATTAAGCCTCTCGATGACTGTTCAGAGAAAAAGAGAAGAAAACGTATTTCAAAAAGAAAGAGATTTAAAATTCGAATTGTTTGGGTAGCAGCTTCAGTGAACAAAGGATGCCATTTCACTGTGTCACTGTGACCGCCACCCCCCCACCCCCCCACTCCCCCACCCCCGCCAGTCAGTCACCGAATCCAGAATGGACCTTTTTCTATGAAGATGCAAACATTTTTCAGGTGAATGTTTCACAGGTTTGTCTTCAGCTTTTAATGAACCTGCTTTGTGACACTTGGTCACATCATTTGTCTCTAATTCTGTTGTTCCTTTGTTCTCCTTCTCTAATAGAATGTGAAACCTTGTGAACTTGCTGAGATTTATCGGTTTGCATCAGAGTTGCAGTTGAAAACTGTGGTGCTAAAACCCCACCCCAGGGAGAGGGAAACCTGCTTTGGATCCAAGCCAGGTTTTCAAGAAACTGTTCTCAAATGCAAAGCCAATAACAATGTTTGACTATTTTGGTCTTAATTAGTTGAAATGCTGAAGCTCAAAATAAATCAAAATAAAACATTATCACCCCAAACCAATATATAAATAAAAGAGACAGGAGAATATTTTCTACTCTTTCTACCACTCAACAGGTGTCATCTAAATAAAGTCAAAGCCAATCCAGAACCAGTACATAGCCTTCTCTTAGGATTTTTGGAAGTGTAACTTGCTTATCTTAATACAGGCTCCCTACCTCCTTTGAAAGGACGAATGACATAGTTTAGGGAAAAGTTACTAGCAATGTGTGACCAGAAACATACTGCCACCCTCCTAAAAGAGCATTATACCTGCAAGTCCGATCATTACAATGCCTGAGTCCATCTAAATGCATCTAAGAGTTACCAGTATTATCATTGGTGATGTCAGGAAGAATTTAATGAATCGGCCATGAATATTGTAGGGAGTAGTTTATAAATTCACATGTACAGCCATTATGACCAAGCCATTGAACCAATAATTAGTGAGTATGAGGTACAGACACTGTTTGGTGCCACATTTGATTCTTTCACGGTTTAGAAATCAAATCCCATGTCTGCAAAACACATACTAAGATTTAATTATTTCTTTGGACTTGTTAGAACAGATCATACTTATCACATTGTGTAGAGATTTGGAACCTTCTTGAAAAAGAGGACAATACCAAAAAAAAAAAAAAAAAAAAAAAAAGGACAATACCTAGAGTCCAGCCGAAAATACATTATGCAAACATCTTCCTACATCAAAACCTGTTAAAACTGCATACATATAACAAGAGGAAAAATCTAAACAGTGCCTAACAAGCAACATTGTATTTTTGAAAATAGCAGATTAGAAAATTCAGAAATAATGATTAGAACTGCTCCCTCCCTATGTAATGCCTTCTGCCGTCTAGCATTTAAGGCAAAGATCAAATCAGCTGGAAAGGAGACACTTCCCAAATCTATGACAAGGTCCTTTCACGGTCAAGACCCCAAGTCTAGTTTTTTTCCTTGCCATGGTGATAGACAAATCTTTTTCATTTTTGTTACCATTTATCAAGCATTCATCGAGTGGCTTTTGTTTACTTGATTCTTCATTAAAGCATACTAAGGAAAATTCAAAGTAGAAGATCCCTTCCTTCAAACATTTTATGTTCTCCTTGGGCTGCCAAGGTACATATTTGTGAAAAGCTCCATTGTAATGCAGAATTATGTGTGATTAATTTCAAAGGGAATTGACTGCTTTTTCCTATGAAAATTCAGAGGAAAGAATAAGGACCCTGTGGAATGTCCTTGAATAGAAAATTTGACATTATGGAAACACATGATATGAGCTTTGAAAGTTCAGTAAGACTGGGAGACTGGGAGAGATAGAGGAAACATTTTAGGTACATAAAACAGAGTAAATCGCACAATCAGGAAACCAAATGACCAATGAATGTGAAGTCTGAAAGATAAGGGGAGGCTCTACCAGCCTATGCAAAAACAAGCAACGTTTGTTTGGCATAAACAAAACACTTTTTAGTTCCTTTGGACTTCACATCAAGTAAAATCATCACATTCTGGTGAAGAGATTTGCAAGATTTAGATGGGATATTTAGAAAAATAATAAGAGACATTTGACTGCAAGATAAAATGAGCCAGGAATGAGGTATGTGGCTATTTTAACAAAATTTGAGTTACATTAATAGAATTATGGCACCTTGAAATCAAAAGAGTAATAGACCATGGTTAAAGAACTAAACTTAATTCTAGATATCACATTTTAGTTACAAACCAAATCCATCAAAAATGAATCCAGGCAAGACATTGAACTAGAAACTGATTTTATAATTAAGCAACTAGAAACTCTGTCTTCTGAGGAATAGTTGAGGTATTTACTAGGAATCAAGTATCTCAAAATATTTTGAGGGTTGTATGTAGAAGAGGAATATATATATAGTGAATACTCTCAAAGAGAGTAAAGGAGTGTGCTGCAGAAATCTATTGAACTTCTGTTCTCAATGCAAAAGAGCTTCTATTACTTAGAGCTACATAACAGGAGAGAAGATGATGATGCAGTAGCTAATGTCATCGCTGAACTAAATGACCATATTTATCTGTGCCATACAAGGACTCCATCCATGCTAGTTGAGAAATTGCACTATATGGATCCTAAGGTCTTTCTTACAACATACACTTATTCACATTTTAATTTCATCTATCAAACTGTGATACTCCTTTGCACAATTTTAATCAAGTGCTAAATTGTGGGGCTGACTTCCACAACATATGCTTGCTACAGGAATATTAGGGAATCTTTCCATTAGAAATCTTCTATTTGCATTGGAGGACATTGTCCATGTTTTCTCCACTTGGAAAAGAAGATAGCTTCTGAATTTGAACCCAAATCAACAAAGAGTTAGGTTTTTAATCATGCTATCTAATACTTCTTTCCAAAGAAGTTAGAAGTTTGAAATACATAACTATCTTCCTGCCTTTGCATTTTTATGAAAAAGAGATTACACAATGGAGTTCTCTGTCAACTATAAATAAAATGTTTCCTTTTTATCCCATTTATAAGACTTCCTAATAGTTGTTGAACTTGTTAGCTTAACTCCAACATCTTCAAATTCAAATGGTTTTATCATTATTAAAAACAGAATACCTATTGGTGAATTGAATAATCAAATAATGGCTATATGCAGTAATGAAGCTATTGCATTAATTTAAAGTCATTAATGCAAATGCAAATGACCCAAGGCTGCAAGTCTGAGTTTAATAAAGCAGCAGAATAAATCCATGCAGTCTAAAGATGTTTGAATTTTCAGCCATGCACTGATTGGGACTTCCGTCCATCATTTTGCATCTTTTACATGCTACTCTACAGGTAAGATTTTCTTGCTTCTATTTCCTTAATTTTTATCTTCCTTGTGAAAGTGTTGGCTTATGTTCCTGTGAATTAAGTTGTGCTGGTTTTCTTCCAGCTCATATGGTGACTTATAGAAAGAAAACAGTTGAGTTATTTGCATGACCTTTTATATTCATTTTGCATGAAATGAAATCATGTGCTTTTCTTGTAAAAGATACTAACGCCACTCAGCAGTGTATAGGGTTAATTGTTATTTTAATGAGAGTGACATGCAGCACTGGGTAAGAATATGATTTTAAAAGCTACAAGCTATAAAGGTCACATATCAGTGGAGTGGCAAGTTTTTATGGCATATTGCTAGGAACCTGGTCCATTCTATGCTCACAATCATGTTATTCTTTGCCTAGTGCAGGCCATATGCTTTGACAGCATACTAGAATTCTTTACTGGAAAACATTGTATCTTAAAATATTTCCAAATAACTCAATGTTCAACCATGGGATTATGTGATTGGAACAACTTTAGATGTAGACAGCATATCAAAGATTAATAATTATACTAATAAAGCTATAATTCTATGATAGAAGTTCAGATCAGATTTCATTAAATATTTACAGAGACAATACCATTGGGTAACCATCATTGTCTGTGTGCTCGTAATTCCAAGCAGCACTGAGTGCTACAAAGACTGTACCTAGGTTTATGTCATAGGTAGTGACACTCAAACGGATCAGAGAAGGGTTCCCTGAAGAGAGAGCATTTGAACTAATACTGGTAATGAGGAGCCAGGAAGGTTAAGCTCAGGCAGAGGGAATAGCAAGTGCAAGGCCCAAAAATAGAACTAAAGTATTCTATTGGAAAAAATGCAAACAAAGCCAGGAAGAGTAGAATATAATAGAAAAGCCAGGGAATTGCTCATCATGAGGCCTAGGAGGCCACAAATACATGGGACATGAAGCTGGATCTCATTCTAGGGGAAATAGAAAATCATTGGTGAGGTCCAGGCATGAACATGATATAATTCAAAGTAGCTGCGTTATGGAGAAAGGATTGTAGGCTGGCAAGAGTAACAGCGGGGAGACCGATTGGAAGTGTCTTGATGATGTCCATCTGAGAGGTGATGGCATCTAAATTGAGCATCAGTAGAGGTGAAGGGAAGTAGACAGGTGAGCAGTAAATTCTGTAGTGAAAGCGGAAAGGGCAGTGGCTGCATTGATCAAACCAGCACAGAGTTGCACCCCTTGCAAAATGAAATTCTGTGTGTCAGTGTTTCAGCTCCTTTGACCTCTTAGACAAACTTCTAGGAGAAGAGATGACATGATTAAGAATCAACATTTTCCTACCTGTCTTCAAAAAGCACATAAGCAGGGGATCCCTGGGTGGCTCAGCGGTTTGGCACCTGCCTTTGGCCCAGGGCGCGATCCTGGGGTCCTGGGATCGAGTCCTGCGACGGGTTCCCAGCGTGGAGCCTGCTTCTCCCTCCTCCTGTGTCTCTGCCTCTCTCTCTCTCTGTCTATCATAAATTAATAAATAAATAAATCTTTAAAAAGAAAGAACATAAGCAGAGTCATCCCAGAAAGATAGATATTTTACTTCAAGAATACGTTTGCAATGGGAATCTTTGTCCACAGGAACCATAGTTTTAAATGTCTCAGTTCTATAAATTTTAAATTAACAATCGGTGAGCTTAATGATCAAGTTATAATGATTTGTACTTGAAGATCTTTGGGGAGATGAGTTTTGCAGAAACTAACTTAGGAGCTGCCATACATTCTACAGTAATGAATAGAATATAAAAATAAGAGATACTGGGGTGCTTGGGTAGTTCAGTGGGTTGAGCATCCAACTCTTGAGCATCAAGTCATGATCTTGAGGTCGTGAGATCAAGCCCCACATCTAGCTCTGTGCTCAGTGGGGAATCTGCTGGAGATTGCCTTTCTCTCTCTTTCTCTCTCTCTCTCTCTGCCCTCCTCCTTGCTCTCTCTCTCAAATAAATTAATCTTTGAGGAAAAATAAGAGATACTTTAACCACTGCTGATAGGATGGAAAGGGCCTTTAGTGAGGGCATCTTCCCTCACTTGCTCCAGGCAGAGGCTCTGAGGAGTCACCTGGCTTTGCTTAGTAACCAAAAGAGATTTAGATTTGAAATCAGATGAAAAGATAACCATAACTACATGGAAAGACTGACTGAGGCTCAGGCAATTGGCACAGAATTACTGGCTGCTTGTTATATAAGGATAATTTCATCTGCTTTAAGGCAATAAAGGAGAAAACCAGTCCCTGCTTTTGTGATTTGCCAATATTCCTTCTGCACAGCCTGCTTAGCCATTGTCTGGTTATAGGAGTTTGAAGCATGTGTGAAAAATCAGCCCATTGCTGGTCCTTTCTGGATAGTGACATTATCTTCTCCACACAGGGGCTGTCACAGGCTTCTAATAGAGCCCTGTGGATGGTGGAGATAGGAGGCTATTGGACCAAAAACCTTGTTTCTTTTAATTCTTTCCTTTTACAAATGATTAAAGATAAGTTTCCTTTTTCTTTAAAAGACAGAATCCAGAGAATTTCTAATATGTATATCTGACATTTTTTTTTCTTGGCTTTTTTTTTTTCTTTTTCCACTGTTGTTTTCCTTAAATCCTTAACATCTTGTGTCATACTTCTCTTGTACTCCTCCTACCAATAATACTATTAGTAATGTGTTCGAATCATGGATTACCAAGCCTGAGGGAATACAGACATGAAATGAAATGATTAGACTGGCTAGGTGTCCACTGGAAGAGACATGCAGGGGGTTTAGTGGGAAGAGTAACTTTTGTGAATTTTCACTGGCCCATTGTCTTCTACCTAAAATTCGGAGGGGAAAAAACATCCTTCAGGGCAAAAGTCAGAACTGAACATGTCAGATAGCTCAACTGATGCTGCCTGCAAGAAGATGCTTTCATAAATCATCTTGCTGGACCACCTACTGAGTCTTTCTTCTTGTCAGTATTGTCACTCAAACACTTGCCTAAATTTTCTAACAATATTTTTTCAGCTGTTGAGTAAGGAGCTGTCATCAAGAACAATGTAATTGGTCAAGTATGTGGTGTCCATGTCACTAGTAGAGTATTTGACGATACTACCCTCATCTACATGGTTAGAGTCCGTCAGCTACGGGGCCATACATAGGTTTAAGCCAAAAGTAAACAGATGGCACAAGACCAGATAAAATTGATCAATTGTTAAATGTATAGGACAGAATGGTTGTTTTTTATGCTAATGGGGACTGATTGCCTGCTCAGAACTAGAATGCATGGCCTTTCTCTCTTTGGATGTGGTGTAGACAACTTCACAGAGGCATCTTCTCCTGCTGTTACTAGAGATCATCCTTCCCACAGAGAAGGCATTGTACAAGCTACTTTATCTGACCTTTGCAAGTGCCGGTGTTTGAACCAGAGCAAATCCAATGACTTCTGGAATGATCTCTCCTCAGACAATCAGCAGTGCATACTGGAACCAATTTATCATGAAGAGCTGGAGGATATGCCTACTTACATACATACATGTGCATATATATTCACAGACACATATATACAAACACACATGTACATATACAGAGGCATATGCAGGACATACCCATATAGACATGCTAAAAGGCTTTCAGCATCTGAAACCCTTAAAAGCTGGAGATCTAAGGTAGGGACACAAATACGAAATAGAAATAGGTGAGCGTTATTCATCCCAACATAGTCAAGTTAGCTTTACAAATTCACAGCCAAGTGTGTGTTTACAATGCTCTACAGGCATTGTGACATCACAGTATGTATTTCTGATTACTTGCCATCTGTGTGATTGCCTTTGTCTCCATTCGTAAGCCTTCAAGTGCTTGTTTCTAGAAATAATGCTTGTCTCAGTTTAGTCTGGGGGCTCCTGGAAAGCAGGGTTTTCTCATATTTGCTACCTAATAAGGTCTTGTGCAGTACCTGGCATTCAGTAGGGTCTCAATAGTCGCTAAATGAATCACATATTCCATATACTATTCAATGCTTTAATTCATTCGGAATTATTTCTCATTTTTTATAAAGATTTTATTTGTTTTATTTAAAGAGGCAGAGAGAGAAAGAGAGAGCAGTGGGGAGGAGCGGAGGGAGAGGGAGAGAGAGATTTTCAAGCAGACTCCCCACTGAGCACAGAACCTGATGTGGGGCTCAATCCCACGACCTTGAGATCATGACTTGAGCTGAAATCAAGAGTTGGATGCTTAACCAACTGAGACATCTGCACACTCAGTTTTGAAGACAGATTCATTTATTCACCAAAAATTATTAGCATATGCTATTTATGTGTGGTGGTTCAGAAGGGGAAAGAAAAAAGAAAAAACCTCACTTGCCTTGAAAAATCTATTTTCAAAGATTGTGTGTGTGTGTGTGTGTGTGTGTGTTTTGTGTAAAACACTGGGAGAATAGGTTGATGGGTCTTT
Source organism: Canis aureus (assembly GCF_053574225.1). NCBI lineage: Eukaryota > Metazoa > Chordata > Mammalia > Carnivora > Canidae > Canis > Canis aureus. Next base: position 30,278,095 of record NC_135616.1, read on the forward strand.
ATGGCTAAGATTTCACGCATTTTTTGCTGTAATAAAATTTATAAAATGATTTAATCTATATTAATTTGGATAATATGGTGTATTTTTCTAAACCCTGATTTTGATCATTACCCCCAAAGAGAAGTTCTTATATTTTTGTTTTTAATAACATAACTTCATTATTTCATTATGGGGCAGAAATCAAACCGACTATACTTAAAACTGACTTGGACCTTTTTAAAAGAAGGTTACAGGGTTATAGATGTTGTTTGTTTGTGTTTTCCCATTTTATGCATCTTGCTCATCCCGGGTCCCTGTGGGCAGCTGGAAGGAAAGGTCAGGTTACTGTCAACTGTGAGAAAGGGCTGTTTTGGAAATGTTTCCAGCTGAGATCTCCCCGGCGATGTCACACCTTGACATGTGAAATAATGTCTTAAGGAGATGCCTTTAAAATTCATATATAAATCTGTTATGTGATTATGTGCATGTGAGTCTTATGTTTGTATGAGTATGTGGAAGTATGCGTGCTATGTGTGTGAGAGCACACGAATCTGTGCGTTTGGTGTGTGTTTTGTGTATGTCCATATGTGTCATGGGTAGTGTGCATCTTTGTGTGTGGTGTATTGTGCTTATCACGTGTGTGTATATGTATTGTGTTTAGTTGTGCATTTCTTGTATAGATAGGTAAGTGTGAATGTGCTGTGTGTGGCAGTTTTGCATTTTTTTCATATATACTCAACGAAGTGAAAGAGAAAATGTGTCATTATCTGTGGAGAATACAGCCTCAAATTAAATAGATTAAAAACAACCTTTCCGAGGCTGTCAGAGAATATGTTGAAGGGTTTTCAAAAAGGGAAGGAAATCTCTCGGGCAACCATATCTATATTTGCATTGCCTGTTTCAGAATAAAGACAAAAAAATAAACCAAACACATCCACGCCACACGCTTCTGACACAGAGTCATATTTTGAAAAGTGCTGGCTGGTAGCACCTCCGTGATGGGCCTGCCTGTGACATTTTAAGATCACAAATTGCTGCTACGAAACACTCCCTCTTTTCATATTTACACTTAAAAAACCTTTTCTTCTTAATGGTTAATTAGGTCACTAATCAAAAGAAGCTCTTAAGAGGAAAATGAAATGTTGACATTTTGCAATTATTTGCTACTGTGAATAATACATAAACATACTACTTATGGAGAAAGTGGCTTTCAACCTCTTTTTCTGCCATGAGAGCTCCTGCTGACAGCAGAATCCCTATGTGTTGGGTCACAGACTGACACACTACCTCTCCCCCTTCTTGCATTCGTTTTTGGGTCATTTATGTGTCATTATACTGTGCTTTTCCAAAATACAGAATCACTGGTTAACCGTGTGTATGTGTGTGGTGGTGGGGTGACGGGGACATCTGGGCGCGCATGTGTGGTGTGGTGTATTGTTCTCATCTACTTCCAGTTACGTCATGAGTGTTAACATCCTGGCATAGCACTAATGACTTGAAGTAGAAATTCCTTCAGAAATCAGTTTAATCAGGGATGTCTGGGTGGTTCAGTGGTTTGGCATCTGCCTTCAGCTCAGGGCCTGATCCCAAGGTTCTGGGGTGGAGTCCCACATCAGGCTCCCCACAAGGAGGCTGCTTCTCCCTCTGCCTATGTCTCTGCCTCTCTCTGTAGGTCTCCCATGAATAAATAAATAAAATATTTTTTCAAAAAATCAGTTTAATCAGAAATTGATAATAGATAATCTAATAATTCCAATAATTCAGCCCCGCTGTAAGCTTTTCCTGAGGTCTTCAGGACCAGGATTATGCCAAGCACTAGTGATATGAAGATGGCTGGGACACAGTGCTGTCCTTCCAGGGTGAATGGGAGATCACTTACCCAGCCACATCCAAGGACTGTCTTAGAAAAACATACATAAAGTGTTTAGGTTCTTGTTTTGTTTTTCCTCTGTACATCAAATGACCTTTTTCTTCTACCTCACCTCAATCATCTAATCCCATTGTTAAAACCAACACCAATAAGTTCACCCCTCCAAAATCTCAACTTCAGACACGCTTCTCTCTAAATCTAACCTTTTATCATTATAGCTTACTTACCTCCAGGACTTGCTACCAGTCCACTGTAAAGCAGGCCCCTTCTACCCCCCACTCTTTACCACCATCTCTACTACTAACCAGTCATGTCTGTGTCTTTTTCCCTCTTTGCATAAGGAAATAGTTATTAAATTTAAGGGCACATCTCACACAGTATAACCTCTTCTAAACTAAACTAACTATACACCTGTAAAAACTATTTCTGAATAAAGTCACATTATGAGCTTGTAAGTGGATATAAATTTTGCAGGGACACTATTCAACACCACTACAGTGGTGACTGAGTTCCAACGAAGACACACACATTCACAAACATGAGGTCATTCAAACTCTCAAAGACTAAATATTCTCATTTTATTTTTTTAAAAAAGATTTTAAACCACTGAGCCCCAGGTGCCCCTAAATATTCTCATTTTCAAAGGGTGTATTAAACTTGCCCATTTTCCTCACTGAGTGATCAAGAGTATTCACATGAAACATTTTGAGGGAGAGCAGTTGCTTACTGCAAGAGTCTATACTCATGTATCAAATACTTTTTTTATATGGAAAGCATCTTGAGATATATAATGTTTTGGAATATGTTCTTATGTGTATAAATAAGAAACAAAACAAAATATTCCTGCATATAAAATTTTGAGTGTAATTCATGATACGAATTCCACACTCAATTTCTGGTAATATTTTCAAATATAGTAATTAATTATCAGTGTTACACATAATTGGAAAGGTTTTTAAGACTATTTCTCATACTCCCATATTTTAGAGATTGGGCAACTGAGAAATTGAATTACATATCCAAGTTTGTCCAGCCCATTGCTTGCAGAATGAGAACCCAGCTCTTACTTCCAAGTGAAATTAATAGCTAATATAATTCAAGTGATCTGATTGGCTCAAAATCTTTAGTCTCTCTTCCTTGTAGACATTCTGCTGCAAATGGTACCTTTAATTGGAAGGCAGCAGGTAGACACTGGAGTGAAAAAGGCTGTTTAGAATTCAGCTTAGGGGGGGAGGAGCAAGATGGCGGAAGAGTAGGGTCCCCAAATCACCTGTCTCCACCAAACTACCTAGAAAACCTTCCAATCATCCTGAAAATCTATGAATTCGGCCTGAGATTTAAAGAGAGACCAGCTGGAAGGCAACAGTGAGAAGAGTTCGCGCTTCTATCAAGGTAGGAAGACGGGGAAAAAGAAATAAAGAAACAAAGGCCTCCAAGGGGGAGGGGCCCCGCGAGGAGCCGGGCTGAGGCCGGGGCGAGTGTCCCCAGGACAGGAGAGCCCCGTCCCGGAGGAGCAGGAGCTGCACGACCTTCCCGGGCGGAAAGGGGCTCGTGGGGAGTTGGAGCAGGACCCAGGAGGGCGGGGATGCCCTCGGGTTCCCCGGGACAGGAACAGAGCAACTGCGCGCCCAGGAGAGTGCGCCGAGCTCCCTAAGGGCTGCAGCGCGCACGGCGGGACCCGGCGGGACCCGGAGCAGCTCGGAGGGGCTCGGGCGGCGGCTCCGCGGAGGGGGTTGCGCGGCCCGGGAGCACGAATCCAACAGCGCAGGCTCCGGAGCACTGGGCGCCGGGACACAGCCCAGGATCCCGCCTCCCCCGGGACAGGCAGAGGCCGGGAGGGCCCAGGACAGCGAGGACGCTCCTGCCCCAGCTGAGCAGATCAGCGGCCCCGCCCCGGAGCCTCCAGGCCCTGCAGACGGAGTTCCTGCCGGAGCTGAATCCAGGTTTCCAGAGCTGCCCCGCCACTGGGGCTGTTCCTCCTGCGGCCTCACGGGGTAAACAACCCCCACCGAGTCCTGCACCAGGCAGGGGCACAGCAGCTCCCCCAAGTGCTCACACCTGAAAATCAGCACAACAGGCCCCTCCCCCAGAACACCAGCTAGACTGACAACTTCCAGGAGAAGCCAAGGGACTTAAAGAACACAGAATCAGAAGATACTCCCCTGTGGTTCTTTTTTTTTGTTTTGTTTGTTTGTTTGTTTGTTTGTTTTTGTTTTGTTTTGTTTTGTTTTGCTTTTTGATTTGTTTCTTTCCACCACCACCCCTTTTTTTTCTCCTTTCTTTTTCTCTCTCTTTTTCTTCTTTTTTTTTTTCTTCTTTCGTTTTTTTTTCTCTTCCCTTTTTTTTTCTCTTTCTCTTTTCTTTCCTTCTTTCTCTCCTCTCTTTTTCTCTTTTTCCCAATACAACTTGCTTTTGGCCACTCTGCACTGAGCAAAATGACTAGAAGGAAAGCCTCACCTCAAAAGAAAGAATCAGAAACAGTCCTCTCTCCCACAGAGTTACAAAATCTGGATTACAATTCAATGTCAGAAAGCCAATTCAGAAGCACTATTATACAGCTACTGGTGGCTCTAGAAAAAAGTATAAAGGACTCAAGAGACTTCATGACTGCAGAATTTAGAGCTAATCAGGCAGAAATTAAAAATCAATTGAATGAGATGCAATCCAAACGAGAAGTCCTAACGACGAGGGTTAACGAGGTGGAAGAACGAGTGAGTGACCTAGAAGACAAGTTGATAGCAAAGAGGGAAACTGAGGAAAAAAGAGACAAACAATTAAAAGACCATGAAGATAGATTAAGGGAAATAAACGACAGCCTGAGGAAGAAAAACCTACGTTTAATTAGGGTTCCCGAGGGCGCCGAAAGGGACAGAGGGCCAGAATATGTATTTGAACAAATTCTAGCTGAAAACTTTCCTAATCTGGGAAGGGAAACAGGCATTCAGATCCAGGAAATAGAGAGATCCCCCCCTAAAATCAATAAAAACCGTTCAACACCTCGACATTTAATTGTGAAGCTTGCAAATTCCAAAGATAAGGAGAAGATCCTTAAAGCAGCAAGAGACAAGAAATCCCTGACTTTTATGGGGAGGAGTATTAGGGTAACAGCAGACCTCTCCACAGAGACCTGGCAGGCCAGAAAGGGCTGGCAGGATATATTCAGGGTCCTAAATGAGAAGAACATGCAACCAAGAATCCTTTATCCAGCAAGGCTCTCATTCAAAATGGAAGGAGAGATAAAGAGCTTCCAAGACAGGCAGCAACTAAAAGAATATGTGACCTCCAAACCAGCTCTGCAAGAAATTTTAAGGGGGACTCTTAAAATTCCCCTTTAAGAAGAAGTCCAATGGAACAGTCCACAAAAACAAGGACTGAATAGATATCATGATGACACTAAACTCATATCTCTCAATAGTAACTCTGAATGTGAACGGGCTTAATGACCCCATCAAAAGGCGCAGGGTTTCAGACTGGATAAAAAAGCAGGACCCATCTATTTGCTGTCTACAAGAGACTCATTTTAGACAGAAGGACACCTACAGCCTGAAAATAAAAGGTTGGAGAACCATTTACCATTCGAATGGTCCTCAAAAGAAAGCAGGGGTAGCCATCCTTATATCAGATAAACTAAAATTTACCCCAAAGACTGTAGTGAGAGATGAAGAGGGACACTATATCATACTTAAAGGATCTATTCAACAAGAGGACTTAACAATCCTCAATATATATGCTCCGAATGTGGGAGCTGCCAAATATATAAATCAATTATTAACCAAAGTGAAGAAATACTTAGATAATAATACACTTATACTTGGTGACTTCAATCTAGCTCTTTCTATACTCGATAGGTCTTCTAAGCAAAACATCTCCAAAGAAACGAGAGCTTTAAATGATACACTGGACCAGATGGATTTCACAGATATCTACAGAACTTTACATCCAAACTCAACTGAATACACATTCTTCTCAAGCGCACATGGAACTTTCTCCAGAATAGACCACATATTGGGACACAAATCGGGTCTGAACCGATACCAAAAGATTGGGATTGTCCCCTGCATATTCTCGGACCATAATGCCTTGAAATTAGAACTAAATCACAACAAGAAGTTTGGAAGGACCTCAAACACGTGGAGGTTAAGGACCATCCTGCTAAAAGATAAAAGGGTCAACCAGGAAATTAAGGAAGAATTAAAAAGATTCATGGAAACTAATGATAATGAAGATACAACCGTTCAAAATCTTTGGGATGCAGCAAAAGCAGTCCTAAAGGGGAAATACATCGCAATACAAGCATCCATTCAAACACTGGAAAGAACTCAAATACAAAAGCTAACCTTACACATAAAGGAGCTAGAGAAAAAACAGCAAATAGATCCTACACCCAAGAGAAGAAGGGAGTTAATAAAGATTCGAGCAGAACTCAACGAAATCGAGACCAGAAGAACTGTGGAACAGATCAACAGAACCAGGAGTTGGTTCTTTGAAAGAATTAATAAGATAGATAAACCATTAGCCAGCCTTATTAAAAAGAAGAGAGAAAAGACTCAAATTAATAAAATCATGAATGAGAAAGGAGAGATCACTACCAACACCAAGGAAATACAAACGATTTTAAAAACATATTATGAACAGCTATACGCCAATAAATTAGGCAATCTAGAAGAAATGGACGCATTCCTGGAAAGCCACAAACTACCAAAACTGGAACAGGAAGAAATAGAAAACCTGAACAGGCCAATAACCAGGGAGGAAATTGAAGCAGTCATCAAAAACCTCCCAAGACACAAGAGTCCAGGGCCAGATGGCTTCCCAGGGGAATTTTATCAAACGTTTAAAGAAGAAATCATACCTATTCTCCTAAAGCTGTTTGGAAAGATAGAAAGAGATGGAGTACTTCCAAATTCGTTCTATGAAGCCAGCATCACCTTAATTCCAAAACCAGACAAAGACCCCACCAAAAAGGAGAATTACAGACCAATATCCCTGATGAACATGGATGCAAAAATTCTCAACAAGATACTGGCCAATAGGATCCAACAGTACATTAAGAAAATTATTCACCATGACCAAGTAGGATTTATCCCTGGGACACAAGGCTGGTTCAACACCCGTAAAACAATCAATGTGATTCATCATATCAGCAAGAGAAAAACCAAGAACCATATGATCCTCTCATTGGATGCAGAGAAAGCATTTGACAAAATACAGCATCCATTCCTGATCAAAACTCTTCAGAGTGTAGGGATAGAGGGAACATTCCTCGACATCTTAAAAGCCATCTATGAAAAGCCCACAGCAAATATTCTCAATGGGGAAGCACTAGGAGCCTTTCCCCTAAGATCAGGAACAAGACAGGGATGTCCACTCTCACCACTGCTGTTCAACATAGTACTGGAAGTCCTAGCCTCAGCAATCAGACAACAAAAAGACATTAAAGACATTCAAATTGGCAAAGAAGAAGTCAAACTCTCCCTCTTCGCCGATGACATGATACTCTACATAGAAAACCCAAAAGTCTCCACCCCAAGATTGCTAGAACTCATACAGCAATTCGGTAGCGTGGCAGGATACAAAATCAATGCCCAGAAGTCAGTGGCATTTCTATACACTAACAATGAGACTGAAGAAAGAGAAATTAAGGAGTCAATCCCATTTACAATTGCACCCAAAAGCATAAGATACCTAGGAATAAACCTAACCAAAGATGTAAAGGATCTATACCCTCAAAACTATAGAACACTTCTGAAAGAAATTGAGGAAGACACAAAGAGATGGAAAAATATTCCATGCTCATGGATTGGCAGAATTAATATTGTGAAAATGTCAATGTTACCCAGGGCAATATACACGTTTAATGCAATCCCTATCAAAATACCATGGACTTTCTTCAGAGAGTTAGAACAAATTATTTTAAGATTTGTGTGGAATCAGAAAAGACCTCGAATAGCCAGGGGAATTTTAAAAAAGAAAACCATATCTGGGGGCATCACAATGCCAGATTTCAGGTTGTACTACAAAGCTGTGGTCATCAAGACAGTGTGGTACTGGCACAAAAACAGACACATAGATCAGTGGAACAGAATAGAGAATCCAGAAGCGGACCCTGAACTTTATGGGCAACTAATATTCAATAAAGGAGGAAAGACTATCCATTGGAAGAAAGACAGTCTCTTCAATAAATGGTGCTGGGAAAATTGGACATCCACATGCAGAAGAATGAAACTAGACCACTCTCTTTCACCATACACAAAGATAAACTCAAAATGGATGAAAGATCTAAATGTGAGACAAGATTCCATCAAAATCCTAGAGAAGAACACAGGCAACACCCTTTTTGAACTCGGCCATAGTAACTTCTTGCAAGATACATCCACGAAGGCAAAAGAAACAAAAGCAAAAATGAACTATTGGGACTTCATCAAGATAAGAAGCTTTTGCACAGCAAAGGATACAGTCAACAAAACTCAAAGACAACCTACAGAATGGGAGAAGATATTTGCAAATGACATATCAGATAAAGGGCTAGTTTCCAAGATCTATAAAGAACTTATTAAACTCAACACCAAAGAAACAAACAATCCAATCATGAAATGGGCAAAAGACATGAACAGAAATCTCACAGAGGAAGACATAGACATGGCCAACATGCATATGAGAAAATGTTCTGCATCACTTGCCATCAGGGAAATACAAATCAAAACTACAATGAGATACCACCTCACACCAGTGAGAATGGGGAAAATTAACAAGGCAGGAAACAACAAATGTTGGAGAGGATGCGGAGAAAAGGGAACCCTCTTACACTGTTGGTGGGAATGTGAACTGGTGCAGCCACTCTGGAAAACTGTGTGGAGGTTCCTCAAACAGTTAAAAATATACCTGCCCTACGACCCAGCAATTGCACTGTTGGGGATTTACCCCAAAGATACAAATGCAATGAAACGCCGGGACACCTGCACCCCGATGTTTATAGCAGCAATGGCCACGATAGCCAAACTGTGGAAGGAGCCTCGGTGTCCAACGAAAGATGAATGGATAAAGAAGATGTGGTTTATGTATACAATGGAATATTACTCAGCTACTAGAAATGACAAATACCCACCATTTGCTTCAACGTGGATGGAACTGGAGGGTATTATGCTGAGTGAAGTAAGTCAGTCGGAGAAGGACAAACATTATATGTTCTCATTCATTTGGGGAATATAAATAATAGTGAAAGGGAATATAAGGGAAGGGAGAAGAAATGTGTGGGGAATATCAGAAAGGGAGACAGAACGTAAAGATTGCTAACTCTGGGAAACGAACTAGGGGTGGTAGAAGGGGAGGAGGGCGGGGGGTGGGAGTGAATGGGTGACGGGCACTGGGTGTTATTCTGTATGTTAGTAAATTGAACACCAATAAAAAATAAATTAAAAAAAAAAAAAAGAATTCAGCTTAGGTATTGTCTAGTCACTTGACACTACTTGTGTTTCTTAATTTCGCTCATTTGGTTTCCTCAGCTGTAAAATGAGAACAATATTCATTCAGAGAGTTAAAGTAAATAATATTCATTTAAAGTTAATGAATCACTTTTAACTTTATGTATCTATATGCTACATTTATTAACTTGACGTACACCCACAGACTAAAGGAGATTAACTATGTGTAAGTACGTACACACATATACAAGTGCACGTGGGATAGTATGATAAAAACTCACACTCAGTAAAGGAAAATGAGGATGAGGATGATGATATGATCAAAATAGTAGAGAAATTATCCTGTTTGGGGGAAGCAAACATAGCACATATTTTTCTCAAGAGATTGATAGAAAGTAGTATAATTTGACCTTGCTAGGTCCTTTGCTTATGTCATCTTATAAAATCTGCTCAACAACTCTAGATAAAAAAGATCACAATTTTACGATGAAAACATTAAGAATCAAACATTTAAATAAGTTGCCCCAAAGCACTGACTTAATATGTGTGAAAGATGGATTTCAAAAAGATATCTAAGGGCCTAGGTTAGGATCCGTCTTGAAGCTGATATATATAGACTATAAAATATTTAGAGATGCAGAAACTAGAACTGAAGTATTATAGTTGTTTAGGAAGCCTATTGACATCCAGGCACTGATGGACGAGTCAGTAAATACATGCTCCTGTACCTGGCAGTTTCCAGACACCTTCCAAGCTCAGATCCTGCCTCCAGTCTGCCTCTCAGGATGACTGCTTGATTAATGAGCTTCTGTTCATAAAGCTTTCTGATGAGGAATATGCACCATGGCTGTAAGTGGCAAGTCATATCATTGTTTGGATTGGCATTGAGACATGCCGGCAAAATCTCTACCCCTGTGGCTAAGGAAATGGAGGGATAATATAATCAAATCTGTGGATTCATACACGACAAGCCTGTAGGCTTATCGTAGGGGGCCACTTTGAGTAGAAGTCAGTTGGATTCCTGGCTAGATGTTATGTGTTCCAGTTCCCTATGTTTATTAAGTATTTTCAAGATTATATCTTAACCTAATCCTTTCCGAGTCTTTGGAATTCATTCTAGTTTAGCTCACAGATGAATGAAACACAGCAGAAGTTAAAGAAAATGCCAGTGTGTTGGTTTTCTGTGAATATTTTTGAATTGGGGCAGAATCTGGGCAGGAAGGATACATTTAAAATATCTTCAAGATATAGGGGAAAAATATAAAAATTTAAGCATAACTTCTTGTGTGTGAGCATAAGTAAAGAACTTAAAAGGGGTGTTTTGTATCTATTAGGCTTTCAGTGTCTCAAGGTATATAGCTGAGGGTGCACCTATTTTTTTTATTTGCCTTCTTACTTCTCTGAAATCTCTAAGAGTGCATCTGCCCAGCTCTAAGATAATGAATTGATTTTTTTTAAAAAGTCTTAGTTAATGGTCGGGTTTGTGTGTGTGTGTGTGTGTTTAGGGTACTAAACAACTTACTTGATTTTATTTGAAGCACAGGAAACAGTCTGAATGAAAGTTGGGTTATTGGTTTATATTTCTAGGAGTTAATTTTTTTAGTTACTCAGGAGTTTTTCAATAACCCTAAGATTTATGTACAACATATATTTTCCAAAGAAATAGAAGTACTTTTGCAAAATATAATATGCTAGCTTATAAGGCCAGTCTTGAAATTTGCCCATTTATTCATTCATTGTTGAACAGATGTTTCTAGAGCAACTATTATATACAAGAGGTACTGGTAGGACTCATGAGTCTGCTACAGGTGGCTGCACAGAAGACTCAGCCTTGACTCTAGGAGTTTCTTTAGAGCCCTCTGGTGACAGACAGGCATGTTCTCATTTCATTGTCTCACAGATTGCATCTAACAGGTGCCACATGAATAGGACTCGCAGAACATACACTTAAAGAAGTTTAAAGGATTCACTAGATGAGGTCATGGTTTGATATTTTAGTCCTTATGTTTCTCGTGTGCCACCTGTCTCAAGGTCTAAAATGCCACCGTGAGTGAACTGTAACTTCCTTAATCTTAAAGGGGATCTAAAAAAAATCTTAAAGGAGATCTAGCCTACAAGATCATTTTCAGTTAGAGTACAAATATCCTTCGACAAAGTAAAATAAGCAAGGATTAACCCCCCTTCATGACATCATACCCTGGATACACACACATAAGCACATATACATACTCCCTGAGAATATATTTATAGACTTGTCAAAAGTACACAATATTTAGTAAATACAAAAAAAAAGAGAAAAATAATAACACAGGAGAGCAGTCTATTAGACATCATGTTAATCAAGAGATCAAAGTGAACCTCATCAGTAATGGAACAAATCCCCACCACGTGCAATGAGAAATACCCAGCAGGTTTGTTTATCAGTGAGAGTTCTGCCAAGGGGATGCATAACCTGAATCTAATCACAAGGAAATATCAGAAAAACCCAAATTGATGACCATTCTACACAATAACTCACCTGTATTCTTCAAAAGTACCAAGGTCATGAAAGTCAAGGACAAGCTTTCATGGAACCATTTAAGATTGAATGTAACTAAAAGAGTTTGGCAGCTAAGTAAGATATAGTATTTGGAACTGAATCCTTACAGGACATTTCTGGGGCAATTCTAAACATTTGTTTGGGGTCTGAGGATACATGGTAGTCATACAGCCATGTTAATTTCTTACTTTTGATGGTTGCATTATGGTTTGTAGGATAAGGGCTGACAAACTTTTCCCATAAAAATCAGGAGAGCACATGTTTTCAATTTTATGGCCCACATGATGTCTATCATAACTACCCAACTCTGTCATTGTATAAGGGAAATAATCATATATGATTTGTAAACAAATAAGTGTGCCACGTTCTAATAAAACTTTACAAAAACAGGCACTGGATAGGCTTTAGCCAGTGAGCTGCAGTTTGCTCACTCCTAATTTCTTCATAGGAAATAATACAAGAAAGTTTCCAGGGGTATTGACACATCACATCAACAAGATACTGTCCAATGACTCAAGAACAGAAAAGGTATTGTACTGTGATTGCAACAGTTTGAGAATGTCTCAAAATTAAAATACATATATACAGAAAAGTGCTCTATTTCAAACATCTGTAAAGACGGTAAATCTTGGAAACTTTAAGCATCCAATGATTTAATGTGTAGCTCTAATGAAGGTGATAAAGTTAGTGTCAAAGTTGACCAGGAGCTATTTAAATAAAAAATGTTTTCATACAATTTGATAATAAAAAACTGCAATATTTCCAAAGAAACACATTTAAAAATATGTAACATTAAATACGCATGTAATACTAAGCTTTAATCAATTAGACAGCTTTAAGTAGACATATGAATATTTCAGCAACAGCCTTAAATGTTTACCTTTGATTTTATTCAAGTTGAGCAAAATGTTTTATTTGGCTTTGTTTTTCATTGAGAAAACAAGCAATTATGACCACATTCAGTTTGCCTGATAATACCTATACATGAATGGTGTCTCCCACTCTATGTTCGATTGAAGCAGTCAAGAGGAGCAGAAATGTCAAGCTTTATGACTCTGGGCAACTTATCTAATATTTCTAAATTCTAGTTTCTTCAGCTATAAAATTAAGTTATAATGAATATGGAAAAAATGGTCATTTTTTCTTAGCACATACATATGCTCAATTAATATTAGCTTTCTTCTATCTCTTTCTGTTACATTATTTAAACTTAATTGAATGCTTTCTAGCACCAACAATACCCTAAAAATGCTATAGATTGTTGAAGGTAGAAAATTTTTACATTCCTTCCTAGAAACCCATGTGGTACAAAATATAAAGATTGGGGTAGGCAATTGGTAAATATTTGGTGACAAACTGATCCAGTGAATTCTCTCAAAATTTCTCTCATTAGCTCTTTCAATATGTGTTCTTTTTACATGTTGTCATTATCCTATTCTGCATATTTGACCACTTCAAGAAAGCACTAGGTAAGCAGAATAGATTTATGTTATTTTAATAAATTAATTTTATTTTATTTCCACTATATCCTATGTCTTGGGGGTATAGCATAATAAGAAAATTACCACCTCTTATTAGGAATGTATCCTTGCCAAAACTCATACCAGCCTCCCCACAGCACCTTAAATACAATACCTCTTATTATATAGTTATTTCAAATTAAAATAAAACACAGTTCAATGTTATAAACACAGAGATACAAGCTTTCATACACACACACACACACACACACACACACACAATGGAAAAAGCCATACCCATTAAACATACCCATTTTATAAATTATGAAACCTACTATCTTATAGTTAAACTATAATTGGGCTTTTAATTCTGTCCCTTCCATCAGAACATTGTCCTTTACTCCTATTGAAATAATTGGGTCACTTCCATTGGGAAGATTTTCGTAAAGGAGAACATCTAATCACTCAAATTCATTAATATACAGTAGCAATGGCCTCTAGTAGCCATAAAGATTAATTGATTGAGATTTTCATTAAAACTATTAGCTTTTAAAGGGGCTATATGAAGTACTGATGGTATTTCCCAGTATGAGTACCCAAAAACTCAAGCACCATTTAAAAAATTAATTTAGCAAATCCTTTAGTTAATCATACATATTGTGTGATCAAATATGGAGGTCCAATGAGTTCTGCATAGAAATTATAGAGGAGCATGCAGGCCCCCAGGAAAAGTAAGGCATATACAAGTAACAAACATAAGAGCAGCTACAACACAAAGTAATCCATTATCAAGGTCTTAAGAGTGGCACAGAGTATTCGAGGGCCTCAGAAGATAGAGATAATCGAGTTCAATGGAGGTGATCACAAAAACCTCAGGGATAAAGTAGCCTCTGAGTAGGATTGAGAAGCAGAAGAAGAGAAGGGCTTCAAAAAAGCAATGTCCAAAACAATGAGCTCTATAAGTTTATAGGTCTGTACTTATGCTGATTTCCTGCCAATGAGTTATTTGATTTCCTTTGAATTCCTTATTTGGATTACACAAGCAACTTTATCCACATTCTTGAAAGTAGAAACTTGTGTTTTGGGTAATATTTCTTATGAAAGTGAGCATGCTAACTTTTTAGCCTCTCATACTGTGTTAGAAATAATTCTATGTGAGTGATTCCAGGTGCCTAGATTCAAGTCCATACCATTCCAGGCAACGGTAGTATGGATAGAGACCTAAACAACAACAACAAAAATTCTAGGAGGCAACACAATTTCCTTTTGCATTTTCTCAGGAGCTTTGGAATTCAGGTAGTACCAATCCTTGCATTCCATGATCCTGTGCTTTCCTTCTGTCTGTCTTGTGGCTTCTAAAATGGTCAGCTTTTCCACCCAACTGTGTTCCCACCCCTGTGGGAGGGACCCAGCCATCCCTCCTTTACCTGAGTCAGGAACATAAACATCACCCTAGTTTCCTTCTTTGACAACACCCCTGCCACACAATCAACCAAAAAGTCCTCTCAATTCTGCCTTCTTGATACCTCCAAAGTCCATTCAGTTGTCTCCTTCCTTAGGCTACCACTATTTTGGCCAGAGCACGCCCACATCTTTTTCAGGTTATGAATTCTTTCCTCCAACTTGCCTCTTGGATTCCAGCGTTGCTAAATCGGCTTCTTTGTGAGGACTATATTGATATGTTGGTGTGATATTTCTAAAGTTTGTCATGGATTGTACACTTTAGCACAACTTTCAAACTTCTTGTTATGATACAGGCAGTTCTAGTTCTTCTTAATTTGTACCACTCACTTCCTTGCATGTTGTACTTTGGCCTCGATGAAATATCTTTTGTTTTCTCAGGGTCTGTCTCTTTCCTTTGGTCTTTGTCCATGATGGTTCCTCCCGCTGGAATGACCAGCAGTCCACCAAACCTTTGACCATGGGTCTTCCTTTCTACAAATCCTTGTCCAGCTTCTCTTTCTCGTTGGATGTTGTGCTCCTTCTTTTGGTTCCTTTGGAATTCTCCCTATATTTATATAAGATCACTAACCACAATGCACTGTAGTTGCCTGTTTGGATCCTTTTTCTTAAAAGCTCTTAAGTTTCTTAATGGAAGCAGTTAGCCCTTTTTAGTATCATTATTTTTTTGACGTGAATAGATGGGCCTGTTCAGAAAGTCTGTGAGACTCCTCACAGATCCTCATAGAGCTTGACACACTTGAGGTACTAAAGAAATGTTTGGAGCTAGTATTTTAGTCAATGTTCTCAAACCAGAGGGACTTCAGTGGTACATTTCTGATAACATGAATTCTGACTTTAAAAGAAAAGTTAGGAATATTCAATACCAAATTTTAGCTGATCACATTTTATTATAATTATGTATGCATGACTATTTAATGATCCCCAAATATGTTATGAGTGTCTTCTCCCAGGGTAAGAGTTCTATCACACTAATAGAGTTGACGTTCATTAAATGTATTAAATGAGTAGCCACTCAGTGTGGAATGTTAAAACGGAAGTCTATTAATTTTTAATCTCATTTTTCTGTTGGTTTGCATTATTTTTTTTTATCTCTGATCAGAAAAGAAAGTAGCTAGCTATTTGTACAAATTTAACCTACAGTGTTAAATTCACAGACCAATTTAGGAGTTAAGGCAAGCCATAGTTTGGATTGAAGGTAAGGACTCTTGCCACCTTATTCATTTAAATAACTCTAGATGTGCAGTCTAGCTACAAAGTAAAGAGAACACAACTTGGTCTCCCTAGGGAAAAGAATATGGACACAGACCTTCCAAGGATATGAATAAAAGTAAACAAGTTTAGGTCCACCAGAAGCAACCAGGATTCTGGGCATCTTTCCTGGAAGACATAAAATACTAAAACCAAAAAGTGTTAGTTTTGAATCTCAGATTCACTCCTTACTAACCTTTTTGCCTTCATGAGCCTCAGTCTGAGAATAATGAAAAGACAACTTTCATGGGATTGTCATGAGCAATAAGAGATGACATAGGAAAGCAAACTTTAAAAAATTAAAGTGCTCTAACAATATTAAAGTTGTATTCCATAATGCAATAGTTCTTAGAGCTGCTTTTAGTTTTTCTAATATGTAAGACATGTATATTTCCTGTTTATTTGAGGGCAGGAACTAGCAGGTGTCATTGTCCAGAAAATACAGTGGACTGCAATTTAAGGATTTTGAATTCTGTCATAACCAGTGGTAGACACTATGTGACTTTGGACAAGTCACTGAAACTCACTAAGAGTATGTCCTCAAGTGTCAAACAAGATTTCCCCCAGCTCTCATGCTCCAAGAACCCGTGTGTTTATTTTTCAAGTGAGTCCACTACCTTTTTATCTTCTGTTGTCAGTTCAGTTTTAAGGCAAATTTAAATCTCATTCAGGAAATTATTTAGTCAGAGTAAAGGACTGAGACATAAAAGACAGGAAGTAAGAAAATGGATTGTGTTTCCTAAATGCAAATTATAAAATTATAGGTCACAAAAAATTAGTTTTTACTCTACTTCTCTCAAGCACATGAAAGCACTCACCACCAGCACAGTTGCAACAGCTTGGCCGCAGCAGCTGCTCTGGAAAAGGAAAACTAGAGAAATGAGTCATTCTTAATGATTTTTGCCAATGAAGTATTAACTCAAAATATAGCTAGACAGGGCAGGGGGAGGAAATTTTCCCTTGGTTAGAAAGTTGTCAGTGACCTAGAGAAAAGGACACTTGGAACTCCACGAATACCAGTTAAATTTAGAACAAAACAAAAGAAACATTCTCCTCTGAGTTAAAAGCTAGTCAGTGAACGGCAGCAAACACACTAGAAAAAATAGTTATAAATAAAAATTCGTAGATGAAGTGCCACAGGAATGCTGGGTGCTAGGGATGGTATGAAGAAGTCTGAGATCACCTCTTCTCTCAACAAATTTATCATCTAGGAGAGAAGAGAGATACACGTAGATGTCCTGAGTCCCATAGGAGGGCCATGATCACTTTTGTCCCCACTTGGCTTGATTCTGCAAGCCGCCAGATCTCTGACCTGAATAGCTATGGTAGATGCACATTATCCCAGAGTTGCCTTCCTCCTTCACCCCTGCACGCATGCATTCAGCCAAACCACTCGCCCAGCCGCCAAGAGCTCCCCCCCTCCCCTGCCATGGAATCCTCTGTCCATTCCAGCTTAGGTCTGTACAGACCTTATTTTCATGCACTCTTCGGATTCCTGCTTTAGGACATGAGAGTGGGCTGTGGGAAGAAGAGAGAGCTGGGAGAAAGAAGAGAAATGGGTCCTGATTATCTACTAGTTGCCCTTTTCTCTGACATTGTCTTGTTTTCCTGACCACAGCCTTGTTCTGCTAGATCTGTTTCATTTTCTGCATGATTTCATCTGGATGGGCATTTCAAGCTGTGATTTCCAAGTTTGATCTCCCATTGTAGACTCTGCCATTGCTGAAAAAGAGGCTTTAAAGTTCAAAGTCAGTTAGAATGAGCAATGTCTTAAAAGTTTGTATCTTTCTGATCCTTCTCTGCTGTTGGCTGCTTCAAAGAATGTCAAATTATTATACATTGTATAGCAAATATCTCCAATGGGCATTCTTTAAAAATGCACTCAGGAAATCAGTCTTCCAGCTCAGAGGTTTGATGGCGAAACCTCTTGTTGTTGATGTGAAAAACTCATTCTGTGAGCAGAACTTCAGCGGCATGCATTTCTCCCATAAGGCTCCCAGCTCATTATTCTTGTCCTCAAATAGTGACTGGGGTGATCTGATTGTTTCCAGATTATTTGAGGTAACAATTGGACTGTTTTATCCACATGCGCTGTTTTATCCACATGCACCCAACCTCCTCAGACACCAAAATGCTCCGAAGATGCTTTTGTGTGCCCTCCCTATTCAATCCTGGGCATGTCTTTAAAGCAAATGAAACAATTAAATCTTCTTTGACAAAGCATACATATTCACCAGCTCTCACTCTTCCAGAATTCTAACCATACACCATTCTTGAGGGAGTATTAAGTTCCTCTGGATCTGAGCTAACTAGATAAGTACTAAATTACTAGATAAATATTTTTATATAATTTGGTGAACAATGATTTTCCACCTTTTTAGGGCTCTGAAATCCACACTTAAGAGAGTTTTGGAAATACATGCAGAAAGGAGAGTGTTTGATTAACTCTATAAGATTAAACAATTGCTTTCTTTTGTAACTCGCATTACATTAAGTATTTAAATTTAAGTGTGCCGCATTGGATATAATTTATAAGCAACTTAAACATTCGACATCATATTATGATTTGCATGTAAAGTTAAATTTCCTAATTGGAAAAAGAAAATGTATTTCACAAATGCTGATGTTGCAAGCTGATAAAAGCAAAAGCAAACAAACAAAAGCGCAAAAATAAAAATATGCTTAAAGTAGATATGCAGAGAAACCTCATTACTTGTGGACCTAACATATTTTAAACATGACTACATAGATGCCGACTAGGCTGAAATTGGTCATGGCAATATCTAACAATAAGGCTATATATTTTTTTTAAGATTTATTTATTTATGATAGACATAGAGAGAAAGAGAGAGGCAGAGACACAGGAGGAGGGAGAAGCAGGCTCCATGCTGGGAGCCCGACGTGGGACTCGATCCTGAGACTCCAGGATCGCACCCTGGGCCAAAGGCAGGCGCTAAACTGCTGAGCCACACAGGGATCCCCAAGGCTATGTATTTTTGAATGCAGTTAACATAAATGATGTTGCTAAAGTAGAGGAAAAATAGGTATCTCCTCAAAAGTAAATTGTTTCAAGCATTTGGAAAGTTATCAGCATGTTTATTTTCAAATGTTGGTACAAGTGAAGCACTAGTTATAATATTTCCTCTCTACCTTTAAAGGAAGTTCTTTGAGGACCTGTTGGCAAACATGAAAACACACTGACTCATAAAAAAATTAGCACAATGTTTTATGGTGATCTGAGCTAACTAAATTATTTAGTGATTTTGATTTAGTCCCAACTATATAAACATTTTAAACAATAGCTGAGAACACCAAGTGTTCCTCTACTGTTTTAGAGAAATTAATTCGGCCTTTGTTTGTTTGTTTTGTTTTGTTTTGTTTTAATGGTTTATGGTTCCACAGATAGTGGATTGTTCAGAGTCGCACTAGGTTTTTCTTACTCCAGACTAAACTGCACCCAGGCAAAAACTTTTGTAAATCCCAGGTAAACTTAACAACCCCATCTCAATGTTTGTGCTGAGGAAATGTACTCTCATTTTAATATTTTCTTTAATAAAACATTACTCATTTCTTTTTCTTGCTGTGGACTTATTTGCAAATGAATGGAAAAAAGTTCCCTTTCCTCCTAGGATATATAAAAAAGTACAAGTTTTCCCTTCTGTCTCCCACATCTAATTATGTTTAGAGCTCCTTCATCCCCAGGGAAAATTCACACCTTTTTGTAATTCTGAATCATAGGAATAAAAAAAGTGCAAACTCAAGTATGAAAATCCTCTAACATTGATTTATAGGTATGATTGAAATAATACTGTTGAATTATCTGTAGGGCTGTGGAGGCTGATGCTTCTAGGGGAAGATGCTGGTGCCAACCTGGCTTCCTAGAGCTTGAGAAGGGAGAGAGATGGTGGGTTCTCTGATTGGCTGTCATGCTTATGCTTCATAGAACACCGCGTCACAGCAGGACAGAGGTGCCTGGGCCTGGAGCATTAAGCATCATGGCCTTAGGAACTGCTGTGAAAGAGGTGAGTGCCTCCACTTTCTCTTGGACCATGGGGGCTAGGAGCAAAGGAAAAAAAAAAAAAAAGAAAAGCTTACATTCCTAAGAGATGTTTCAGAGCTGGATATGATTTTATTCAAAAAGATAAAAAATGTGACATTTTGTTCATGACATTCACATACCTGTTACTAAAGTACTGTAAAATAAGTATCTGAAACATAAAAGTTCTCTGCCTTAGAAAATATAGAGCAGCAGTTTGGCCAAGATTTTTAAGTTATTATAACAAATTTCTTGATTTATTAAGGATGGGCTTAGTGCCTAGAAAGTATTAGTTTTGCAATACACTTTTTTCAATGCTGCCTTGACCCATTTTTAAGGCTGTGGCTAGCTGGTTAGTTTACTTTCTTGAGTAGTGCATTAAATCGACACTCTAACCAATTCCCATGCCAGGTTGTCACATACTGGGCCACTATAACCCCACCCTCAGCACCCCAGGGCCTTGCATGAGAACCAGGGACAGCCCCTATGCCTCACAGCCTGCTCCAATCATTCCAATTGCCAATCCTAACCCTACTTAGCCTGCCTCACCCATTCATTCCCACAGAAACCACCATGAAAGCTCTTGCCAGCAGTCCCCTCTCTTTCTCTGCTTCATGACTGATCCCAGTGCTTCCCTTGAATGTCCTTGGTAGTTGTCATCTCCCAATAGATCTGTGAGTAACAAAACTGTAGAACTCTTTCTGTCCTTCTCCCTCCACATGCATCTGGATACACTCCACCTCAACTAAGGTAGTATGGTTAAAACAAGTTTCTTGTGCACTTTCACATTCACCACTGAACCCATTTCCCTGTGCATTTGAGGTTGGGAAATGGGATCAGTGACCTTTTAGTTGGGCCCAAATGAATTCCAAATGATTACTTCTTCTTCTAAAAATTCCTTCTCTTTTGAAGCTCTTGCTATTTGAGTTGACCATTCTCCATCTCACCTTATTTAACCAAGACATCAAATCCAACTGTACTCTTTGTTCTCTTCTTCCTCCAAGTCCTGCCATTATTTTGGATGACTTCACCACCCATATGTCTGTGCATTCCACAAATATGAAACATTTTGCTTCATATTTGATCTTTGACCTGTGTGTGCCTATTGACCTTCACACTTATTCATCTTCAACCCCTTGGTCCCATACCTTTAAATGAATATGCTCCACTTCTAAAAATCAATTCTGAAGGTCAAAAGTCCAAAATCAATCTCCTTGTACTAAAGTCAAAAGGGCTGGTTCTGGGATGCCTGGGTGGCTCAGAGCTTGAGCGCCTGCCTTTGGCTCAGAGTATGATCCCAGTTTGGGGATCAAGTCCCACATCGGGCTCCCTGTGAGGAGCTTGCTTCTTCCTCTGCCTGTGTCTCTGCCTCTCTCTTTCTGTGTCTCTCATGAATAAATAAATGAAATCTTAAAAAAAAAAAAAAAAAGGCTGGTTCCTTCTAGAGGTTCTAGAAGAGTATCTGTTTTCTTGCCATTGCTAGCTTCTAGAGACTTCTCAATTCTTTGGCTGTGATCCCTACTTCCATCATCAAAGCCAACAATATCCCATTGTCATATTCTGTCATTGACTCTGTTTCTGTCATCACATTGCCTTCTCTCTAACTTACCTAAAATGATTTAATTTGGGGATTCCAATTCTGGGGGAACTGGAGTAAATAGATCCCTTGGTATCTCTCCTGATGAATACAACTATCCCTTCTAGATAAACTCTATGGAGCAGCAATTTGAGGACTTGCAAAGTAAATGATAGCAGGTCAGTTGGGGAAGGAAACAGAAATTTAGAATTCCACTGAGTTCATGGTGAGAGTCTAATATCACTTCATGTGATATCAAAGACATCTTGAAACCCAGAAGTATACAATAAGTATGGACTAGAAAGAATTTCAAAATAAGCACTCACTTCTGGCCTAAGGAATCAAAACACGGTTCCTCAAACTAAAGTAGATAAGAAGAAAGGATCTGGTGTGGAGGGGAGATCATCATTATTTTATTGTTACTTTTATTTTTCTTCATAAGGATGTGTCAGCCTGTCAGGCATCTAAAACTCAGAGGAAAGACACATGTTCTCTCTGAGAGAGGAACTGTGGTCCCAAAGGTTAGATCAACCACTACCACCCACCTTTTTCCATCTGTCTGTCAGCTTACCGCTTGGACCTAGATGCAGACATAGACTCTGGAAATACATGACAGAGCAAGGAAATTAAGCCCTCAACGTCTGGCTGGACAACAGGGAAGGAAATACCCAGGAAGTGAGGAAGTATCAGGGAGAATGCAGTGAAAATGATGCAGAAAATGCAGAAAAAATGCAGGAAATGACCTCATATTCTTGTATCAAATACACGAGTTAATGCCTGAGTTGTTCATTCAGTAATTGAACTGTAAACAGCCTACCACAGCCTTTGGGACGAGGTACAGAGTAGATCTCTACCCATGTCTCAGGTTGGCTACTGGTTGTTTGTGTACATCAGGGTCTGACAAGAATAACAATGCAAGTACTTTTAAAAAACTGAACTGAAGTTGGAACCAAGCCCATAAAATTTGGATCAGAACTTGTACCTTGAGTGTAACATAGCCAAATGTGTGCTAAAACAAAACAAATCAAAAGCACTACAATGTTCATCATAGGATTAAAACGAGACCCAGACTACTGTAATTGTCAAAATGTTTAGTAAGCAGTTATATTGTGTGACACATAAAGAAAAAAGAACATCTCAACTCACAAGATAAAGACAACTAACAGATACCAATCCAACAATGATGCAACTATAGGTTATTAAAAAGAGGCTGTAAAGCATCTATTATAACCCTGCTCCAGGGAGTAAAAAGAGACATTCTTTAAATTAACAAAAATATTGTCTCCACAAAGAAATAGACAGGATAAAGCAGAACCAAATGGAAATTCCAGAACTGAAAAATACAATAATGGAAAGAAAATTCCCTAGTTGGGCTCAATAAAAAAATGGAGCTGACAAAGGACTCAATAAACTCAAAGATAGATCAATAAAGATTATCTAATCTAAAAACAGGGAGAAAAATTAATAAAAGTGAACAAAGTCTTGGTGATCTGTTGGACAACACCAGAAGATCTAGTATTCACATCATTGAAGTTCCAGCAGGAGAGATGAAAACACAGTCTTGGGCAGCCCCGGTGGCACAGCAGTTTGGCGCTGCCTGCAGCCTGGGGTGCGATCCTGGAGACCCTGGATTGAGTCCCGGGTGGGGCTTCCTGTATGGAGTCAGCTTCTCCCTCTGCCTGTGTCTCTGCCCCTCTCTCTCTCTATGAATAAATAAAATCTTTAAAAAAAAAAAGAAAAAGAAAAGAAAGCACAATGGTCTTAAGAAAATAATGTATGACAACTTCCCAAATTTGATGAAACACATAAACATATTCAAAATGCTTATCAAAATAATCCATTTTTCAAAAGAAGTCTCAAGAAAAATTAGAAAACAGTTTAAACTGATTGAAAATGAAAATACAACATATCAAAATTTATGGGATAGAGCCAAGTTCTGTTTAGATGAAAATATATAGCACTAAATACTTTTATTAGAAAAGAGGAAATGTTTCAAATCAACAATTTAGGCCTCTACCTAAAGAAACTTCAAAAAAACAAAAGAGCATTTTATACGTAAAGCCAGTAGGAGGAAGGAAACAATAATGAAATCAATAAAATTGAAATATAATGGACCAAAAGCCAGTTTTAAAAGATCAATAAAATTAATAAATCTTTAGCCACACTAAACATAAAAAATAGAAAAGATACAAATCATCAATATCAAACACTAAAGAGGGATATAACTGGAGAGCATACAAGCATTAACTGACAATAAGAAAACATTTGCAAATAGATATGACAATTTAGATGGGTTATACGAATTCTTTTAAAAATAATAAATTACTAAAATTCACCCAGAAGAAATAGATAACATTAATAGTTCTATTAAAGAAATTAAATTTATTATTAAAAGCCTTTGGAAAAAAAGAAATCTTTAGACCGAGATAGTTTCACTGGTGAATATGTAAAGAGAATATAACAACAAGCCCACACAATTTCTTTCAAGAAATAGAGGAGGGAACACTTCCCAAATCATTTTATGAGATGAGAATTACCCTAACATCAAGATCAGGTACAATCAGTACAAAAACAACAACAACAAAAAAAAACCCTACAGATAAATTTACCTCATGAATATAGACATAGAAATCTTCAATAAAATACTAATAAATCAAACCTAGCAATATATGAAAAGAATAACATACCACAACAAAGTGGACTTATTCTGGGAATGCAAGGCTAGTTCAAATCTTGGAAAACCAAACAATGTAATCTACTGTATTACAGATTCAAGAAGAAGAGCCACAGGATCAGATCAACTGATGCTCAAAAAGTATTTGACAGAATTCAATCCACATATATGATAAAAACACTCAGCAACTTAAGAATTGAAGGGAACTTCCTCCACATGATAGATTATCTATAGGAAAACTACAGCTTATGATACTTCAAATGATAAAAACCTGAATTATTTCTCTCAAAGATCAGGAATAAGGCCAAGACATTCCTCTTACCACTCTTATACATCATACTGAATTTCCTAGTCAGTGCAGTAAGTAAAAAAAAATAAAAAATAAAAATAAAGAGAATCCATAAGATATACAGATTGCAAAGGAAAAAATAAAACTATTCATAAATTGTGCTATTATCTATATGGAAAATTTCATAAGAGCTCTAAAAAGACAACTGGAAACCCAAGTTAGAAAAAATCCCATCTATAATAGTTTTGAAGGAATAAAATGTTTAGGTATCAATCTAAAACAACAGGTATAGGATTTGTATGTTGAAAATTATGAACATCGATTAATGACATTGAAGAAGCCATAAGTAAATGGCAATATATATCACATTAATGGATTGAAAGACTTGATATAGTTATGTTAACTCTCTCCAAATTTGATCTACAGATCTAATGCAATTCTGCATAAAATCCCAGAAAAAAAGAATTTTTAACATACAAACGGATTCTAAGTTGTAAAGGGAAAAGCAAAAGACCAGGACAGTCAAAACATTTTGAAAAAAGAAAAAGGAAAAGGAGCAACGATGGCATACTCACACTGTTTGATTTTTACAATTATTATACAATTACAGTAATGATGTTAGTGTGATACTGGTAAAGGTATAGTTACATACATCAGTGGAACAGAATAGAGTCTAATAACAAACTCCTTTCTCTCAAAATATGGCCAATTGATTTTTACAAATATGAAAGGCAACTAAATTGCCAGAGGGTTGTCTTCTTAACAATAGAATTGTGTTAATTGGGCCTCTATATGTAATAAATAAACAAAGAGGTCCAAAAAAAATTAAAAATTGTACTTATCAAAATCTTAAAAAATTTCTCCTCTACAAAAGACACTGTTAGGAGAATGAAAAGACAATATGTAAACAGGGAGAAAACATTTGCAAACATGTATCTGACAAACATCATATGTCCAGAATATATTACAATCACTGTCATATATACCTACACTTTGTTTAGTAATGCAGTGGAGAGAAATACATAAAATTATTAACAACAACAATGACAAAATGATAAAATCTCAATAGTAATCAAACAACCCAGTTAAAAATAGGCAAAAGAATTGAACAAACATTTGCAAAGAAGACATACAGAAGAAAAAAAAAACACATGAAAAGATGTGGAATATCATTCATCATGAGGAAATGCAAATTGAAACCACAGTAAGGTACTGTTACACATCTATTAGGACAGTTATAGACAAATAGACAAAAGAAAAAAAAAAAGACCCTGACATTATACTAGTGCTTGCTTGGATGTGAAACAACTAGAATTCTTGTATCTTCCTGATGGGATGCGAATGCTACAACCATTCTGGAAAAACAGTTTGGCAATTTATCAGAAAGTTAAACATATACTTATTATATGTTAGTGTGATTTCAATTCTAGGTGTTTATCTTTGGTCAAAATTTACATTCATATAGAAATCTATGAATGTGCATAAGTAGACTTAGTTATAACTGACCCAAAGTGGAAACAACCCAAATATTTTTCAACATATAAGTGAATAAACAAACTGTGGTGAATCTATACAATGAAATACGTAGTATATTCATACTAATAAAAAGAAACTACTGATACATGTAGCAGCATCAATGCATCCCAAAGGAATCACGCTGAGCAGAAAACCCAAGCTCCCAAGTATTCATACTGTATAATTCCATCTATATGACACTCTGGAAAACTAGATCAATGAAGAATCGACAATGCTTTAGGGACAGCACAGGGGAGGTTTTTGTGGATGCTGAAACAGTTCTCTATCCTGAAAGTGGCAGTGATTACCTAAATCTGCATATGTGTGAAAAGTCAGGGTTGTACATCATAAATAATTAAAAAAAAAAGCCAACGTTATGGCCTCTATAAATACATACAAACAATGGAATATTACTCAGTCATAAAAAAGAATGAGATCCTACCATTTGTGACGACATAAATAGACCAACAGCACATTATGCTAAGTGAAATAAGTCAGACACAGAAAGACAAATACCCTCTGATTTCACTTATATGGGGAATCTAAAAAACAAAACAAATGAACACAGAAACAAACAAAAAAACATACTCTTAAATACAGAGAACAAACTGGTGGTTGCCAGAAGGGAGGTGGGTTAGGGGTTGGGTGAAATAGATAAAGGAGATTAAAAGATTCAAATTTCCAGTTATAAAATAAATAAGTCATGGAGATGAGAGTGCAGCATAGGAAATATAGTCAATAATATTGTAATGACATTGTACGGTGACAGATGGTAACTCTACTTAATCATGGTGAGCACTGAGTAATGTATAGAATTATTGAATCAATATGTTGTATCCTGGAAATGAATATAAATTGTACATTAATTTTATTTCAAAAAAGCCAATTTTAGTGTATATTAATTTAACAAGTATAATTTTGAAAATATCTAGGCCTACAGAGAAAATTTTTTTAAAAAGCATTTCATTTGCTCCCAACATTTCACTCACATTCCGGGCACACACATCTGATATATTTCAATATTATTTTGTTTATATCCAATATTGTGAGGAGAGCAGGAATATGGACAACAGTTGTCTTATGATGAAGGCTCAAGGGCTAGGTCAACACTTCTATGTCATGAACAGAACTACCATTTTGCACACCTCCAGGGGCTCATGTTAAAACAACAGTGATGTTGCCCCTTGGAGTGCCCCTGACTATGATAGCCTTGCCATAACTAAACAATATCCCCTACCTTTACCCTCCACACACAAATTGCTTGTGCTAATTCAAGTTTCATGAGTAGCGGAACTTCATTTATTTAAGGCTCTAATGTTTATTTGAAATGCCAATTTTGGAAGAGGTCATACTCATTCCAATTTATTATATTGATATGCATTTCAAGTAATGTGTGTCTCTTTAGAAGGCTTTTTTTTCGTTTTATTTTTTAATGTGAGAGTGACATGACTATATGCATGGAGAGAGTCAAGTGGGCTGTTTTGACTATAATAGTGTCTTACAGAACTTAGAAGCTTATAGCAGCTTAGAAGTCTAAGCTATCTGTCATTTTCTTGTCTGCAAAATGATGATAACTACATACCTAATAGGAATGTTGAGGGTCAAATTAGTAGGAATAAGTGCTTTGTATGCTAGGAGCTTCCAACATAGAAACTATTTTAATGGGAAGTTAGAGGAATGGGAACACTGGAAGAATTCACAGTTTTTACTATTTTATTTTGCTTAGGATTGGAACAGTAAGTACAAACTAATCCAATTGTAAAGAGAGCTCTATATTCCATGGCCTCAGGTAATGATTGTAGTGGGCTGGTGGCTATTTGCAAAGCTAACTAAGTATTGTTTGATCCTGAAAATTATTAATTTAAAAAAAATGTCTCTCCCTGATTTGTAACCCTGCAAGTTGTGAAATTTTGTGCAGACTAACCCTGAAAGTGATTCCCATAGTATGGTACATAGTAGAGCAATTAACTGATTACTGCTGTTCAGAAATGTAGTCTTTGGCACAATAATAGCCACCTCCTCCCAGTGAGACACAGTCTTGTTTGTCATTATTGGTTTCAACTCTTCTGAGAGTCTTTGATGCACATGACAAGGCTCATATCCAAGCCAATTTGAATTAATGTCTTCCATAAGATCCATGAAACACTGGCAAATGCTTTCCAAAAATCAGAATCCCTTACATCTTCCTCAATGTCCTCACTTCTGCTCCCATTGACATTATATAGAATTAAATATCCATATTGACCAGAAAACAACTCTTTATTCAGTTATGGATGGTTTACCTACTGAAACATTATTGGGTAGAATAAGAGAGTCCTAGTTTTTTTTTTTTTTTTTTTTTAAGATTTTATTTATTCATGAGAGACACGCACAGAGAGAGAGAGAGGCAAAGACACAGGCAGAGGGAGAAGCAGGCTCCATGCAGGGAGCCCGATGTGGGACTTGATCCTGGGACTCCAGGATCACGCCCTGGGCTGAAGGCAGGCACTCAACCGCTGAGCCACCCAGGCATCCCAAAAGAGTCCTAGTTTTAAAGCTAGAAGTGATGAAGCAATTTAGGGTTTTATTCATGGATTGGAAATAATAACCATTTCTTAAATCTATTTTCTAGTAAAGATCAAATGTGGTTTCTTCCACCTTTTAACCAATATACCTTGCTTAACCTACCTTATCTCCTTCTCCTCCCAAATACAAGCTTTTAGCAATAGTACCTAAATATGTAGTCCACACAGTGTTTCCTCATGCAATTACCTTTTAACTTTTGAAAAAAAAATAATTACCAAATTTAGAGTAGCTTGTCCACCTCTGGTCTTCTATCAACATCACCCAACTGGACCAACTTTCATGTATATACTTCATTCATTAATGAGATCAGATTTTCAAAGGAGGTGGCTTGATATAGAGTAAAATGACACTTTTATTGGAAGAATATTAATTTTGTGATTGATTCCTTACTTCGCCCCATTCTAAGAGTATAAAGGAGGACAAGCTATGTAACGTCTTAGAGCCACTTTGACCCAGTCATGAAAAGAAACAGAATTGTTATGGTGGCTGATAATAGTAGAGGTACCTAATGATGCTTGTTCCTTCCTGCTATCTTAATATCTTCCCAAGAAGGAATTTTATAGAGGTGGCTCAAATCTACCTTAATACTGACAGACATAGTGTTGAACATTATGTGCTGAATGCTTTTAGACCAGGGATGCCTCTCCAGTTTCTCCATGTCCTTACCACTCCCCACTGCGTATACATGTCACTCGCGGACTCTTTGTAGGCATTTGCATTTGGTAGAATGCTTAGATCAAGTGTTTCATATCTAAATACCGAATTCAATACATAAATGAATAACTGGTGAAGAGGAATCACTTTCTCCAATGATGCCTGTTTCTCTTGGTGTGTAGAGCCACATTCGTTAACCACCAAAGCAATAGGTATTCCAGGACAGTCACTGATTTCATTTGTCACTTTATTGTCAGAGTCAGAGGAGTGAATTAAAGCGGGAGCTGTCATTGTCATTTTTTGAGAACATTCCTTTTCCAAGTCCAGTTTATTGTTTGCTGTTTCACTGGATAGAAAAGCATTTCTTAAGATAAAATGTGGTCTTTGTCTTTCCTCATGAGCTCCCCTTTTCCTGATACATCAAAATATCTTTTCTACAAATGGAGATCTTCAAAAGATGCATCCAGGACCAGACCATGTTCACTATGCAAGGTATAAAATCACCTTCTTTTATACATGACGCCTATGTTCAGTTAGAGGAGACAATGGATCACAAACCATAAGAGTTTGCTTTGTGTTGACAGAGCTGCCAGGAATGGAAAGTTTCTCTCAACTTTTCAGGAATTCCTAATCCTATGGATGTATGTTTAGCAAGGCCACTGATAGTTGATAAGGTATTTTAGGGTATCTTGGTGGATACAGAATGACTTAACAAACTAAGTTCGGGCTAAATTTTTATTTACACATCCTCTTGGTCAGTGGCTAGTTTACAATTAAGAACCTGCAGCAATATACATGGAGGCTCTAGTGGTGAAATTATATATATATTTTTATCTTCATATCTTCTTTATGCCTTTTTGTATTTTAGCTTTTCTTTTTTTCTCATCCAAGGAGGTTGCTGTCTCTGTGTTCAGGGAAGAAAACCAAAAGAACTGCTAAAATAAAGGAAGATGTATTTCCATACCAATACTCCCAATCTTAAGGCTTGAGAAAGGATGGTCCTGAAAGGAGTCATAAGGAGAATGAGATAGAGTGGAGCAAGGCAGGGGGCAGAGACCTGAACGGGGATATGGTTGGGTTCCAGTGAGAAGGGCTCTGAACTTCCTGGGCAGATTCCTGGGAGGACAAAGAAATATCAAAGAACAAATAGCTGTGACTAGAGCAGAAAGGCTATTTACAGTCTCTCAAATACCCTATAACTTTGTTGGGATAGTAACAGCAGAGATTCCTGCACCCCAAATAAGATCTAGAAACTACAGCCAGTGGCCATGCTTGCTAGCATAAGGAGTATCTCAGTGGTGACCTCTGTGGGTTAATGTCTAAAAACCAGACCCCTACTCACCAAAAAATACTCTTCAATACTAACACCTGCTGAAATATGGTTCAACTCTAGGAAGTGAGGGTCCTGGGAAGTGGATCCCAAAGGATTGTGGCTAAAGTTTCTATCAGTCCATCAGGATAATATCTAAAATATACTAAAATGTGAATTATTTGAAAACTAGATGATATCCAGACACATCTTTGTCTTTGGGTGGCAGCTGTCATCATCTAGACAATCTAGACTGAAAAATGATTATCAATACGTTCCTGCCATACTCCCTGCCCATATCATAGCAGGACCCATCTCAGAGTGTAGGCACCTGGTTTGCAGCCAGGATAAACTCTAAAAACAAGTAATACTTTCCTGTGTTTTCCTCTCCTTCATAGTAATATTGTCTTGGTTACTATAAATCAAAAGCTAGGCTTAGCCAATATAGGCAGTGTGTCCTTGGCCAGCCTGTGGAAGGGATGTGGTTGGGATAGAGGATATTTCAGATGCCACGGATATGCCACAAGCTTTCTTTTCTTTTTTATTATGGTAAGAACCCTTAACATGAAATCTACCCTCAACAAAATTTTAAGTGTCCAAAACAATATTGTTAACTATTGGCACGATGTTGTATAGCAGATCTCTAGAATTCATTCCTGCTGCGTAATTGAGATTTTATTTTTTCTGCCCTCAGGCTGTGGTTACAGCCACCTCCTCTTCTGCTTAGAAGAAAGGTCTGGCTTTAGCACAAAATGCAAACCCCATTTCAGTTGTCTTTCAACCCTGTCCTCTGCCACCATGTCCTGGCAAGTTTACATCTTCCTGACAGGAAAGGTCTGAAATGGCTTCACATGACTGCCTGCCACAATGTGGGTATTGCAGAATTTGGAATTCTGGAATATTTCTCCAAACTTCTCTTGCAGGCAGAAAAAAAGATTTTGTTGCTTTTCAAAGTGACAGTCATTGCAAAAACTCTACTGACCTAGTCGTAAAAGGCCATGGGCTTGGTGGCCAGAGAGAATTTGTTAAGTGGTGTATTCTCTGCACAAAGTCAGAGGTGGCCTCTAGGTGACAATCATAAATACTGGGCTTGATATGTACCTGGAAAATACATGAAAACAAAGTGAAAATCTTTACCTCTTTTTCTGACTTCTCCCTTCTTTGCCTCTGTACTCCCTAGCAGGATGAGAGGGGAATACAAAGGATAGGGGTGAAAATAAGTAGAATTTCACTATCTCAGACTGTATGTTTCCAAGCGAGTTTGAGGGATTGCATCCACTCACAGCATGAAAACATATTGTCTGGACCAAAATAATTTAATTCCATCCAAATTCAAGCGAGGGCCCTGTCTGATGAGGTTTCAGCCTCTGTCAAAAGAGGAAGTGACAGCTGGGGGAAGTGACCAGGTACTCAGCTGAATCACCACATTTCCATAAGAATGGATGTGGCTAGAAAAAAAAAAAAGAAAGAATGGATGTGGCTTAGAGATTTACAAAGTACCAGAACCTTGCCTTGAAGATTGGGGGGACAGGAGGGGGGGCGATAAATATGCAACGAAAACTGTGTAAACAGAGAGAGAAAGGAATAATCTCTGCTCCTCACACTCCTGCCTGGGTGTAGGGGGATCCTGTTGGCATGCAGGCGGTGTGAAGGCGATGGTTTGCTCACAGAGCTCTTGTTGCCCTACACGGAGACGCAGGCGAGGCCAAGTTGCTGAGGACAACAGCACATTTTACTAAGTCTGTGAAACCTATCATTGTTCATAATGTCATACCATGGAAAATTGGAAAAGCAGAATAAATGCAGACTTTCCTAGAGAAATGTCTACTGTCCTCGAGAAGAAATTGCATAGCTGAGGGTATCCTGTTCCAAAGAAATACAAAAGATCACAGAAAAATGTAGACCCCTTAGAAGATATCCAGCAGTTCCCTGTATGTGCAGGCAAATGGAATAAATATTTTTTTTATTAATTTAGCACTCTCTTTTCCTTTTTTCTCCCTCTGTCTATCTTCCTCTCTCTGTATCTCAGTTCTTTTTAAAATCATATCTTACGGATTTTATGAGAAAAGTGAAGTTTATGTTCTTCGGAAGCCCCTTGTGTGGTACCTAATTTATTGTCACGGAAGTACACGCATTCTACTATGCCATTTTAGAGTCATAATGCCAAACCTAATATATACATTTTCTCACCTGACCCAAAGTCCACTGCTATTTCCGGTATACTATATAGCAAAAATGTGTTTCCCTTATGGTCTAAAAGTTGCAAATCCCACAAAGTTCTGTATTAGAGGAAATGTGTGGAAAGATAAGGTCCTTTTGAGATCAAATCCTTGTGTTGTGCTCCATTAGAAACAGATTTTGTTTGTTAAAGCAGTGATTCCTGGCAAATACCACCAGAAGTCAGTCTCTATGGAGGATATGGAGTCAAATATGGACACCATCAGCTGAAAACTATTTAGTAAAAACTTACATATTCTTGGGAGCCTGCTGAAGTATTTTTCATCTGTGCAAACTTCTGACTTGACTCCACGGGAGTCACATGTGAATTTGGAAGAAAAATTTAAAAAATAAGGACAAGAGACGGTGGGAGGTGGGATTATCACAGGATGTAACACCTTCCTAAGAAGAGAAACGAGGAAAGAATATCTTACAGAAGAGGATAGCTATCCTTTCCAGAAAGAGAAAGACATTTGTTTTTGTGTTTAGACCATAAATAATTTCCCTCCAGTTACTTATTTACTCTTTAGTCTTGACAAATTTGATGAAGACAGTCATTGAATATCTGTTTTTTAGTTTTGGACTTCAGATGATAAACAATTTTCCTTATTATCCTTGTTTTTCTCAAAATTATATGTTTCCTATTAAAAATAAACCTTCTTTTGTTCCCAAATATTCTGCCATTTATAACAAGTATACTTAATTAATTTAAAAAAAAGTGATAGCTTTTGGTAGTGAATAATTGAAGACTCAAAATTCCTAAAATATGTAGCGGAAAGAGTCCACATGGCCTCAGCATCTGGCTCATGGATTTTATAATTCCCAGCAACACTAGTTACTCTGGTCACAGCAAGAATGGAACCCTCTGGAATTTTGCAGTGTGGTGGCCCTGATCATTCTTAAGGAAGGGTCAGCAAATTATTGTGGGTATTATGACCATGGCTTTAAGAGTTAAAAGCCTGAGTCAGCAGAGAGTCAGCAGAGATGGAGAACTAGCCCACTACCTGCTATTTCCTCCTACACATTGATTTCTGCTTTAGGGCCAGTGTCTTGAATTGTCCAGAAGGAGTAAAGGAATCTCTCTATCTTCTAGGTTGTACCTCTGGGTCACCTGGGCCTCTTAGGTGGAAACTCTCAGAGCAGAGAAAACCCTATACCAAAGAAGAAACTTGGTGAGTGGCTCAACCAAACCACATTTGGTTTTCCAGGGATGATGCAAGCCCAGACTCTGTTTGTCTTAGGGAATGGATACATGAACATTCAGCAAAGGGGTTCTACATGTCTGCCATGTTCTGATTTAGAGAAAGATGGGACTGCTTAGAGATGTTTCAAATTATTTAAATCAAAGCCATTCATCTCTGGCCCAGTCAGATTTAAGAGCCTATTTGAGTGTGGCATTATCTAATTGCTCAGAGTTTTTGGTTTCTAGGGAACACTGAGCACATGGAAGGCACTGACTGGATGCCTCCAGTAAGGTTCATTAAGCAGTTTGAGAACTAGTCATCACAACAGAACACCATGAGTCCACCACGAGTGTAGGCCCTTTCATTCAGTGTCTTAAATTTTAAGACTTAGGGAAGAGAAGTACTTTTTAGACCATTATCTCATAGCATTGAAGATGTCAAAGTCAGAGAGGAAATGATCACCCACATTCTCGAATGCACAGAAACGCATTTATGCATAACTTACTTAGCATCTTGTGTGGAAAACAAACAAACATAAATACAGTTCCCTAATTGGGTTTTTTTTTTTTTTTAAAGGAAGAATTTAGTGTAGTAGAATAATAGGAGAGCAGATAGTTTTAAATTTTCTCTATTTTCGGATCCCTGGGTGGCTCAGCGGTTTGGCGCCTGCCTTTGGCTCAGGGCGTGATCCTGGAGTCCCGGGATCAGGTCCCACACATTGGGCTCCCTGTGTGGAGCCTGTTTCTCCCTCTCCCTGTGTCTCTGCCTCTCTCTCTGTGTCTCTCATGAATAAATAAATAAAATCTTTTAAAAATGTTTGTCTCTATTTTCTTATGTTTTTGTAATCTTTTAGAATTATTTTAAAGAAAAAAGTAATAATATGAGAGAAACAAGGAGCAATCAAGATCTCTTAGATACGAAGCAGCTTTGAAAAGGCAACTCTTAATTGGAGAAGTATAAATGATTACAATTACAGTGTTATTTTTCATGATACGTCTACATAATTTTTAAATGCGACTTGGAAGGTGAGGGCTCAAGAGATTATTAGTTGCTTCTGAGGGGCCTCTGGAGCTATTGCAGTGATGATTTCATTGACCATATTTTTTTGCAGGACAGTTAGCCTTTCCGTTCTCAATATAATCTGGAGGATTATATATAGGTAACCGCCTATCCTTTTCTATAAGATTATAAGAAATTCAATGAATTAAATTCTGTGTGTCACTGGGGATAACATTTTTCAATTTGAAAATTTGGAGTTGAAAATCTTACTCTGATGTGTGAGTTTATTTCCATGTTTCAATATGGAGAGTCTTGAGAACATCCCCAATTTTCTTTTGTTCTCTTTTCTTTCTCCCTTCCCTCCTCCCTCCTCCCCCTCTTTCTTTCTTTCCTTCCTTCTTTCTCGTTGTATCATTTGGTCAATATAAGACTTTGTAGGACCTCTGTGCATAACTCTGAATCTGACTTCATAAGAAGCTAAAAAAAAAAAAAAAAAAAACACGTAAAAGGTAACTCAGAGGGATCCTATCCCAAAATGAAGCCTAGAGATGATTTTCCTTCTAATGTCTATTAAGTTCAGCAACCATCACTTCTCACTTTGCCTCCTTATCCTTCTTTTCTTTTCTTTACTCATCAAAACTTGAATCTGAAATAGAAATAAATCTAGTCAATTGGCAGTTTTAATTGAGTGTTTCAAATTGTTGAGTTTTCATCACAGAATGCACTGTTATGAACCAGGGCTTTTTCTTTTTGTATATATGACTTTAAACATAGATGAAATCAAGATATAGGCTACATTCTTGAGTCTTGGCCTGTCAGTGTCCCTCTTATAGTCAAGGAGATAGTATCTGGGGAGAGAGGAGAGAATGGGTCCCTACCTCAGACCAGTATGGCACCGTTTAAAGCACAACTGGAGCAACCTGACATTGTGAGGGTGATTTGAGGCACCAGAAAGATATTATCACTTTCAAAGCCTTTCTTGCAATGATTTTATATGGCTAGAAACATACTCCTTTATCTTAGAATCTGTAGCCTTTGGGTTACAAATGTGCCCAGAAAGAAATACCAGTTTAGCTCTGGTTCTAAGGTTCTGCCTGACAGGAAACTTTTAAGGGCTGGGAAGGAACTATGCATATACATGTTCAAAGTCTGAACAAGATTGGGCAAAAGGGTAGATTATTGGTAAGGAGAAAGAGACTTATCTCGTATGTGTATTTATGGCAATGCATGGCACTGGCAACCCTAAGCATAGTCAGAAAAAGGAGAGAAACTTGTTTTCAGCACCCTGTATTTCTCTTAACACTTTTATTCTACCATCAAATGCAGACAAACAAGGGTCCAGGCAATCACATAACACCCTTGATTTCCCCTCTCTCCCCCACCACCTTGGTGTTCCTGACCACCACAGGCCTATATAATACACACATATACCCCCCAACTCCCATTCACTAACTTGCTTAGCTAGCTGATAGGCTACATGGATCTAAGAGCAAAATTCTCACTAAATAGAAAACAAAACAAAATAAAAATTTCTTCCCCATGGTATTTCCATTTGCCACGTGAAGTCATCCGGTGACAGGACGAAGTTGTATGTACTCTCTTTAGGCAGATGGAGCATCTTTTTCATCCTTTAGAGCATACTCAGTCCTTCAGCTGCGCTCAAAGTCCACTGGTGCTGATACTTCCTGAACAACAGGAAAACAGGGTGACACATGCAGTCACTGCAGGTGGTAGCTAAAGTGTAAGCAAGCATGTTCATTTTCTCATATTCATTAGTGATTTATTTGGCTCAGGCTTGGCCCAGATAAATACCTCAAACTTTGCCTGTTAGGAGTTTGGTCTAATTTTATAAAAACAGGCTCCCAGTTTTTAAAAGTTTGTAAATATTCAATTTAAAAAGAGTGCTGTGAATTTGGGATCCTCTTGAATGTGTGTTTTTGTTTGTTTGTTTTCTTTTGTTTTCATTAAGAATGGCCTTGAGCATACCAACCAAATCTTCAGTCAGCAAATTCTATAAGGGGCTTTAAAAATCTATTTTCCCCATTGCAGCTTCCTTTAAAGCTAAAAATGCCTCTACTTATTATCATTCCAGGTTCTTCTCCTATTTTCTCGGGTAGGTCCAAATGCAGTGTGCATTTTCATGGAAGCTTCATTTTCTATGACGAAAAGAACAATGGTTCATAAGATGGTACTCTACCACAACCAGAGCTGGTCCCTGGTCCCTTGCAAGGAGTCAATCTCTTAAAAATTTTCTTGCCCTTTGCCTGTGCTTCTACTGTAATCCTGTTCCTCCTCTCTCTTGAATTCAATGCTCCATCTCAGGGGATGATCTCATAAGATGGCTTTGTTCTCATCCCATATGAGAAGGCTATGTGAGTAGTCACTGGCCTCTTCATGGTGTCCAGGACATAAGTGGCTTTGGCAAGAGGTTTGTTGCTGGTTGTAGCCAGAGGACTTGGGTATATGAACAAACGGCATAGAAACCTGAAAAGACGTGACATCTCTAGATCTTT